>NC_085138.1:333985920-334285920 GCF_035046485.1 Aedes albopictus
TGTAGGTGAGTTCGTTCCTCAGGAAACAGTAATATCTATTGACTTCAAGCATCATCAAAGGTGAATTATATTATATGGCTTGGTTGGTTAAAGCGTTTGTGTAAGTAGCATTGAGTCAAGGGTTCTAATCCCACAAAACCAAATGTTTCGTATGCTAATATCACTCTTAAACTTATTTTTTTCTTCTTTTTCCTCCCAATGGGCAGACAAAGTCTGAGTCTCAGCTTAGTGTTCTATGGGCTTTTCTACAGATTTTAACTAGAGCTTCCTTTGCTAAGGTGCCGTCCATAAATCACGTGATTTTTTTTTCTGGGTTTTCCATCTTTACTTTCACTTGACTTCATTCCAACTGGATTTTCTAAAAATGTTCCAGGCATACTAGCTTATAGTAAAATATAAAGAGCCACTGGGACCTATACGTATGGTAATACAACTGAAACAAACAATAAAACAAAAATACGTTGATATGCATTTAGCGTGGGGCACAAAAAGACATTTCAATCCTGTACACATTATGAGTTCCATTTTGGCTCCATATCAACTGTGCAAAATTTCAACGCGATCGGAGAAACTTTTTGCGCCAGCCGTTTTAAGTTTTCATACAATTTATTATGGGGAAAAGCACTTTTTTGTAATTACGTTGTTAAATGCCCTACTTTTCACTCGCGATAAGAATCACAAAACGGCCTACTTTTCTACACTAAAACAAGAGTGCCGAAAAGTACTACTTTTCGGCACTCTTAAGAGTGCTAAGGGCCCATATAGCCGAGGCGGTAAACGCACGGGTATTCAGCATGACCATGCTGAGGGTGACGGGTGAGGAAGCTCTCAGTTAATAACTGTGGAAGTGCTCATAGAACACTAAGCTGAGAAGCAGGCTTTGTCCCAGTGAGGACGTTACGCCAAGAAGAGGAGAGAGAGGAAGAGTGCTAAAAAGTAACACTTTTCGGCACTTTTGCCATCATGCACTTTGTTCCAACGGCCGCGACTGCTGCACATGCAGCTGCTGCTTCTACATCGGCTGAATAACTTGAATCGGAATCAGGACTATCTGATTCGATTACAGATCAGATTGGTTCTGATGTAAAAACAGCAAATGAAACGGCTTTTGCTGGTGCCCACTGCTGCTGATTGGCGTCGGAAGTTCGATCATTTGTGACACCAGGTGACACCTACTTATAAAATACACCCAGTCTGACTACACCATAGCCTACGCTGACTTGCACGGAAGCTAGCACGTGATCTCTACTGAAACATGCTTGTGTGCTTAGGAAAGATTGTGCTGAAAGGGTAGTCTTCGTAATTACAAAAAACCCAGGTTAATCCACCTAGTGGTGATAGTGCCTTTCTCGTCGTATATGTACTCAACATTTTTTCCGGCCGTAAGCCGAAGTGTTTTCGAATCCTGAGAATACTCTAGAACGGAATAAATCTCATTTTCTTCTTTTGTCACAGTGCTCGTTGACTCGTCAATGAGGGGTGGAGTTGATAAATAATAAATGTATTTGATGAAAAAATTCTTAAAAAAATTAAGCAAAACCGCTTAAGGCGAAACTGGAAGCATTTCCTAATTTTTTTGGTTTTTGAATTTTTATAAAATAACGAAGCAATATTTTCAAAATCGGTTTTCGTGCACATGTTGAGTATGGATCAGGGTGTATTCTGATTTTTTTACGCGGCATAAAATGTTTTTCGTTTTTGCAGAAACCATTTTTTGTGAAATTTTGTTCAAACATAATTTCTGCAAAAACGAAAAACATTTTATACCGCGTAAAAAAATCGGAAGATACCCTGATCCACACTCTACATGTGCACGAAACCCGATTTTGAAAATGTTGCTTCGTTATTTAATAGTACATTTAAAACCAAAAAATGAGGATAGGCTTCCAGTTTCGCCTTAACTCATCGGTTTTGATAAAGAAAAACTTCTGGAAGACTCTAATTTCACTTTAAAATTGATAAATCTATTGGTTTATTTATTTGTGCACTTCTTCAAGATGTTGAATTCCGACCAAAATTTCCAAAAGGGGACCCCTCTGGACTTAAAAGAAAATCAAAATTTGTGTCAGCCTTATTCAGAAAAGCAAGAATTTTATCAAAGCCATAATTGAATTTGGAAACTTATTGATGGCTCATATTCCGACGCTATGTTAAACGTATAGGCCGAGTTGAAAAATATCAAATCTCTCAGTTGACTGCTTGACCACCTTCACTAGCACTGGATGCCGATCATTATCAAGACATTTCGGCAATTTTTTTTTCTGCGCACTTTAGCCTATATTTTATTATCATTAGTTATAAGATTCATGTAAAATTTGACAAAAAAAAGTGCAAGCAATCGAAATTTCCCCTATTAAAGCCCATTCAAATTTCTACCGTGTTACAGAGTGCGACGACTCCACCAGTTGCATCAAAATTGTTCGCAGTAATTTTAGACGCAGAAGGGGATTGGTGCTATAAAATTTAAATTTTTCCATACAACGTTGATCCATCCTACTGTAAAATGACGCCTCAGGAGTCTAAAATGATGTAATTTGATAAGATCGCTTAAATTTTTATCAAGATTTCGTTCTTTTACACATATTAATCGCTTGCATCCATTTTGATCACCTGCGTAATTTCAGCAATGGATCCAACCCTGATTCTGCAACACTGCCGGTAATCTTAAGTGTGGTCAGAGACTATTTTCTTGCTGCCCGTGTAACTGGTTAACGAACATTTTTGATGATTTGATGTTTCGCATGCATGGTTTTGGTTTTGTTTTCCGACGGGACACCTGGAACCGGTTCCGGAACACAACCGGTTTAGATACGGTATGAAACTGTTTTCTTGCTTACCGTTCATCAGGTTATCGAAAAACCCCGCTCTTCCATGTGCCACATGCATGGGCTTGGTTCACTTTTTTAATTGACCACTTCCAGCGGGACAGCTGGAACCGGTTCCGGAACACAACCGGTTCAAACTAGGTTTGAAACTATGTTTCTGCTTACCGTTCATCTGGTTTTCGAAAAAGCCGCTCTTTGATGTGTCGCATGCCTGAGTTTGGTTCACTTTTTTAATTGGCCACTTCCGGCAGGACATCCGGAACTGGTTCCGGAATACTACTGGTTCAAACATGGTCTGAAACTATTTTCCTGCTTACCGTTCATCTGGTTATCGAAAAAGCCGCTGTTTGATGCGTCGCATGCCTGGGTTTGGTTCACTTTTTTAATTGGCCAATTCCGGCAGGACATCCGGAACCGGTTCCGGAACCCTACCGGTTCAAACTAGGTTTGAAACTATGTTTCTGCTTACCGTTCATCTGGTTATCGAAAAAGCCGCTCTTTGATGTGTCGCATGCCTGGGTTTGGATCACTTTTTTAATTGGCCACTTCCGACAGGACATCCGGAACCGGTTCCGGAATACTACTGGTTCAAACATGGTCTGAAACTATTTTCCTGCTTACCGTTAATTTGGTTATCGAAAAAACCGCTGTTTGATGTGTCACATGCCTGGGTTTGGTTCTCTTTTTTAATTAGCCAATTCCGGCAGGACATCCGGAACCGGTTCCGGAACACTACCGGTTCAAACGAGGTTTGAAACTATTTTTCTGCTTACCGTTAATCTGGTTATCGAAAAAGCCGCTCTTTGATGTGTCGCATGCCTGGGTTTGGTTCACTTTTTTCACTGGCCACTTCCGGCAGGACATCCGGAACCGGTTCCGGAATACTACTGGTTCAAACATGGTGTGAAACTATTTTCCTGCTTACCGTTCATCTGGTTATCGGAAAAGCCGCTCTGTGATGTGTCGCATGCCTGGGTTTGGTTCACTTTTTTAATTGGCCACTTCCGACAGGACATCCGGAACCGGTTCCGGAACACAATCGGATCAAACATGGTCTGAAACTATTTTCCTGCTTACCGTTCATCTGGTTATCGAAAAAGCCACTCTTTAATGTGTCGCATGCCTGGGTTTGGTACACATTTTTAATTGGCCACTTCCGGCAGGACATCCGGAACCGGTTCCGGAATACTACCGGTTCAAACATGGTCTGAAACTATTTTCCTGCTTACCATTCAACTGGTTTTCGAAAAATCCGCTATTTGACGTGTTGCATGCATGGGTTATGTTCACTTTCTTATTTGGCCACTTCCGGCGGGACACCCGGAACCGGTTCCGGAACACTACCGGTTCAGATATAGTCAGAGACTATTTTCCTTCATCCCGTTCATCAGATAATCGAAAATGCCGTGGTTTGATGAGTCGCATGCATGTGTTTGTTGCATTTTCATATCCGGCCCCTTCCTGGGGTACCGGTCCGGAACACCTAAATGGCCATAACTCCGGAACGGCTGGACCGATCTGAACCATTTTCAATAGGAAACAATGGGACAATGTACCCCGTCGAATGAACCATCGGTCGTTGAAATCGGTTCATATTTACTATCTAAAAATGAGGTGACCTTTTTGTACACATACACACATACACACGCACACACATACATACACACAGACATCATCTCAACTCGTCGAGCTGAGTCGATTGGTATATAACACTTGACCCTTCCGGGGGCTCTATCAAATTTTCGTTTTTGGAGTGAACATATAGCCTTTCGGTACACCTTGGTGTACGAGAAAGGCAAAAATGTTGTATGAAACTCGTTGCAAAACTCGATTTTTTCAGCACTCGTCGTATTTATCCAACTCGGCAAGCCTCGTTGGATAAATGTACGACTCGTGCTGACAAATCATCATTTTGCAACTTGTTGCATAAAGAACTATTTCAAAGAAAAATCGCCACAGGTTGCCCCTTAACCCCTAAAAATAAATCGATGAATGATTTCAATTGAAATTTTACGAGGAACAAACTCTGTGAAGACCGCAAAGCGATCTAAGGCATGTGGAGAAAGTTATTGACGAAAAACCGAATGGCATGCCAACGCCGTTTAACATGTAAGGAATAACAATAAATAATAAAATCTCGTCATTTCATCGATCAGGTAAGGCTTAATAACTTTTTTCACGAATGTCGCATCGCTTTGCAGTCTTCGGAGGTCTGATTCCTCATGAAGTTGTCTACAGAAATCAATGAGCGATTTATTTTTAAGGGATCAATGGGTGACTTCAAGCGATTTTTCTTTGAAGAAGTAAATTTTCCCCATAGTAAATCGTATGAAAAACTAAGAATGGCGTGCGCTAAAATATAGTTTCTTCGATCAATCTGAAATTTTGCTCAGTTGATGTGGGACCAAAATGAAACTCAAAAAGTATACAGGAGTTGGAGTTTTCTCATTTTTTATATTTTCCCATATAAACCGTGTACCAGGCTAATATACATACTTACATATACACGTCATTATGTGCTGGTTCAAAGTTGTTCGAGACTATAATGAATGATTGCCTATAGACTCTGCGTCAAGTTAGGATCGTATACTTTATTCTGGTTCACGAACCCATCGGGCGTACCGCAAGGGAGCAATCTCGGGCCTCTCCTATTTGCACTCTATTTCAATGACGTTGCTGCTCTACTGGGTGTTGGCTGTAGGCTCATTTACGCTGATGACCTTGAGATCTACGTTGTCATCGAAAGTCCGGCGGATTGCGAGCGACTGCAGATGTTGCTGGATATATTTGTCAAATGGTGTGGAGACAATCGCATGACGCTCAGCATTAGTAAATGTCAAGCTATAACATTTCACCGTTCTGCCAATCCTATCCACATGGATCATAAAATCGGCGATACAACTGTTCAGCGCGTTAAGCAAGTGATAGACTTGGGAATACTGCTTGATACCAAACTAACTTTCAACGAACACCGTGCTGAGATCATCGATCGCACCAATCGACAGCTAGGATTCATCATGCGTACTGCCAAAGACTTCACCGACATTCATTGCCTCAAAACGCTGTACAACTCGCTGGTTCGTTCGATTATAGAATCGTCCTCAGTTGTCTGGAGTCCATACCAAGCTACCTGGATTGATAGGTTCGAACGGATTCAGAAACGCTTTGTACGTTATGCCCTACGATTGCTACCTTGGAGGGACCGTGCCCATCTCCCGCCATACGTTGACCGCTGCGGCTTGGTAGGTATTGAAACTGTAGAGCGTCGTCGGACCATTCAACAAGCAGTGACTGTGGCAAAAATCCTCAATTGTGAAATAGACTGCCCAACCCTCCTTGCACAGCTGCCGTTAAACGCTCCTACTAGGATTCAACGTTGGACTCTTGACCGTATGCTTGCGATACCATTTCACCGTTCACAGGTTGGCTTCTATGAACCTCTTTCCGCTATGGTAAGAGCTTTTAACGACGTGGCCAATCTCTTTGAATTCGGGATTTCTTCAGTAGAATTCAGACGGAAAATTATTGTTTCAGCACGTACTGTAAATGTAAATTAGTTTAGTATACATTCATTAAGACCTAAGTCAGATGGATTAAATAAAATAATAATAATAATAATAATAATAATACTTATACATACATACCGATCAGGCCAAGGACGATGTGGTCTCTGCTGTACATAAATACCCAAGAAACATTTTTGCTGTACAAGAGTGGAACAAACCTCTCTTAAGCAAACTTTAGCTAAACAAACTGTTATTCAGCTAGTTCTGTTTCTTGGGTATAAGCCGTCTTTATTCCACTCGGTCCATGACTGTTTGTCTCCAGTTCCGCACTCTGTGTAGGGTCCGCAGATCGTCCTCCACTTGGTCGACTCACCTAGCTCGCTGTGCACCACGTTTCTTGTACCGGTCGGATGACTCTCGAGAACCATTTTAGTCGAGTTGCTGTCCCATATCCTAATGACGTGACCCGTCCACCGTAGCCTCCCTACTTTCGCAGTATGAACGATGGTTAGTTCTCTCAACAGCTGATGCAGTTCGTGGTTCATTCGCTTTCTCCAAGTCCCGTCTTCCATCTGCACTCCGCTGTAGATGGTACGCAACACCTTCCGTTCGAAAACTCCTTGGTCCACTGCACGTAGGGTCCATGTTTCGTGCCCATAGAGAACTACCAGTCAAATCAGCGTTTTGTAGACAGTTTACTTCGTGTTACGGCGAACTTTATTCGATCGTAGAGTTGTGCGGAGTCCAAAGTTAGCACGATTTCCTGCCACAATGCGTCTCTGAATTTCTCTGCTGGTGTCGTTGTCGGCGGTCACCAGTGAGCCCAAGTAGGGGAACAAAGCCCAAAATGCCAAGATGGGGTAAAATGGCCCAACTCATTAAATCATTCCTGAATGGGACTTGATCATTACAATAGGTGAATGGTGTCAAGATATGTTTGCGTCGAACATTCTTCTAGAAGCTAGGCCACCAAACCCACGAAAAATCATTTGATTTCCCAATGAAAATTGGCAACTTCCGGTTTCTTCAGACTCTAGTTTAATTTAAAAACATTTTACTAATACTTCACTTTTGCAAAAGAAAATAAAAAAGGAATAACTCTTTTAAAGAAAACTAGAAAAGACGAGCAAATTCCTTTTAATTCTACTACTGTGCTTATCTTCGGACAGATAGGCCTATTTCGTCTGTGACTTACAGACTTCTTCAGTGTCAAGTGCTCGACTGAAGAAAACCTCGCATTCGTTGTGGTATTTATACTAGGAGTGTATGTGTAGGTACGTGTGTGGGTAAAAGTGTAGGTATAAAAATATAGGTACAAAATTATAGGTACAAAATTGTAGGTACAGATTTGTAAAAAAAGGGAGGGTATCTACCTGTTAGAAAACAGGGTGTCCATAAGATACCTAAAGCTAGGAAAATTCCTACCGATTTGGTAGGTAGTCAATTGGTGTTTGTTGTGTTATTTTTTCCTGCCGATTTGGTAGGTAGTCAATTTGTGTTTTGTGTATTGTGTAATGTTTTGTGTGTTAGGTAAAAATTTAAACAGCCACGTGTACCCATTGCCCTGATCCTTGTTAAGTAGTTTTTTATTGTTTTGTTTGTAAATTTCTAAACTTTCTGCAACATCAAGTTTCCATGGGTTTGTAATGTGTCGTAAGAGTTTAATATTTGAAGTATTCAAAAAATGTCCTTCATTGAAAATATGTTCAGCAACTTTAGATTTAAAATGATGAATGAGTCCCTTGTCTGTGTCTTTGTGTGCTTTTGATACTTCCGTTATGTGTTCTTTGAATCGTGTGTTGAGTGTGCGTTTTGTTTGTCCTATGTATATTTTGTCACAGTGATTACATGTTACTTTGTAAACACCAGATTTTGTTAAGTTGTCCAACGGGTCTTTCGTAGATCCTAAGAGAGTTTGAAGTTGGTTAGCTTTGCTTGTGAAAACTAATTCAAAACCAAACTTTCTGAGAATTGGTCGGAGTTTTTTTGTGTCATTGTTGTAGTTCACAGTTATCCGTTTAAGTGTAGGTTCTGTCCGTGTCAGTGTAGTCAAAGAACGTCTGTATTGTTGTTGTGTCTTTTTGTTGATGATCTGTTGTATTGTTTGTTTTGTGTAACCGTTCAACTGTGCTGTTTCGAAAATGTAATTAAGCTCTTTCGTTTTTCCTGTTTCACTAAGTGGAAGTGTCTGCATTCGGTGTATCATGTGATTGAAGGATGCAATTTTGTGTTGATGTGAGTGATTTGATGAATTTGGAATAGTGCGTTGATTGTGTGTCGGTTTTCTGTAAATTTCGAAGGAAAGTGTTGATTCTTGTTTTACGATGAGTATGTCCAAAAATGGTAGTTGGTTGTTCTGTTCAATTTCACAAGCGAATTCGATGTTTTTGTGTGCATTATTGATATTGTTCAAGATTTCAGGTAATAGATGTTTCTTAACAATGCTAAACACGTCGTCAACGTATCTCCACCAGACTTCAGGAAGCTGTTTGTTGTTTTCTAAGCGTTTTTTCCAAATTTGCCATAAAAATTTCACTTAAAAATGGAGAAAGTGGATTGCCCATGGGGGCACCATCAAGTTGTTTGTAGGTTTCATTTCTGAACGAAAAATAATTTTCTTCCATACAAAGTTTGGTTAATTTGGTGTATGTACGAACTTTCTTAATCCAATCTGAATCTGAATCTTCATATTGGTTCAGAAGCCAATCTTCTAGTAGGTTAAGGACAAGGTATTTGGAGTACATAGCTCAAAATTTCTAGAGCACCGTTTTTTAGAACCGTTGAACGGATTTGGATGAAAATGCATCACGCTAATTGTTCAGTGGTTGTCAACAGCGTGATGCATTTTGATCCAAATCCGTTCAACGGTTCTAAAAAACGGTGCTCTAGAAAATTTGAGCTATGTACTCCAAATACCTTGTCCTTAATGGCCTCTTTAACTGGAATGCTTGGAAATAGTGATTTAACGTCGAATGAAACTAAAATTTCATCGTCGTTAACGGATAAATTCTGTACTAGTTCTGTGAATTGTTCGGAATTCTTGACAGATCTACTGTGAAATTTTTTAGGCATGTTTTGGAATTCTTGTACTAAATATTTGGCAATTTTGTGTGTAGGTGAACCAATGGCTGAAACAATCTCACGCATTTCATTTCCAGGTTTATGAACTTTGGGAAGTCCTTTTATTCTTGGCAATGAAGGGTTAGATTCTTTCAGGCTTTTAATGACGCTTCCTAAAACTGGTGTAGACTCTTTGAGAGTTTTGTCAACACGTCTTACTAATCCTGGAAGAGGATCAGTACGTTGTTTTCGGTAAGGTCCATTTTGAATCTTGTTATTCATTATTTCATCATAGTCCTCTTTGTTCATGATTACTGTTTTGTTTCCTTTGTCAGCTTTCAGATAGAAAACTGGTTTCTGGTTAAGTTCTTTGATTATTCGTTGTTCTTTCAGGTGTTCTTTGTTCAATTTGTTTTGTTGTGTGTTTTGAATAGTGTTAGCTGTTTGTGTTCTGATTTCTTGAATCTGTGGTGTCTGTAAATTGTTTGTGTTGATAGCTGTTTCAATGTCGAATATGGTTTGTGTTGAATCTGGTTTAGAGTGTACTGCGTAGTTAAGACCTATGTTGAGAAGGGTCAACTGTTCTTCCGTAAACTGTTCGGAAGAGAAAGAGAAAGTTCGTACGTACATACATACACAAATTAACCAAACTTTGTATGGAAGAAAATTATTTTTCGTTCAGAAATGAAACCTACAAACAACTTAATGGTGCCCCCCCCCCCCCCCCCCCCCCCATGGGCAATCCACTTTCTCCATTTTTAAGTGAAATTTTTATGGCAAATTTGGAAAAACGCTTAGAAAACAACAAACAGCTTCCTGAAGTCTGGTGGAGATACGTTGACGACGTGTTTAGCATTGTTAAGAAACATCTATTACCTGAAATCTTGAACAATATCAATAATGCACACAAAAACATCGAATTCGCTTGTGAAATTGAACAGAACAACCAACTACCATTTTTGGACATACTCATCGTAAAACAAGAATCAACACTTTCCTTCGAAATTTACAGAAAACCGACACACAATCAACGCACTATTCCAAATTCATCAAATCACTCACATCAACACAAAATTGCATCCTTCAATCACATGATACACCGAATGCAGACACTTCCACTTAGTGAAACAGGAAAAACGAAAGAACTTAATTACATTTTCGAAACAGCACAGTTGAACGGTTACACAAAACAAACAATACAACAGATCATCAACAAAAAGACACAACAACAATACAGACGTTCTTTGGCTACACTGACACGGACAGAACCTACACTTAAACGGATAACTGTGAACTACAACAATGACACAAAAAAACTCCGACCAATTCTCAGAAAGTTTGATTTTGAATTAGTTTTCACAAGCAAAGCTAACCAACTTCAAACTCTCTTAGGATCTACGAAAGACCCGTTGGACAACTTAACAAAATCTGGTGTTTACAAAGTAACATGTAATCACTGTGACAAAATATACATAGGACAAACAAAACGCACACTCAACACACGATTCAAAGAACACATAACGGAAGTATCAAAAGCACACAAAGACACAGACAAGGGACTCATTCATCATTTTAAATCTAAAGTTGCTGAACATATTTTCAATGAAGGACATTTTTTGAATACTTCAAATATTAAACTCTTACGACACATTACAAACCCATGGAAACTTGATGTTGCAGAAAGTTTAGAAATTTACAAACAAAACAATAAAAAACTACTTAACAAGGATCAGGGCAATGGGTACACGTGGCTGTTTAAATTTTTACCTAACACACACAAAACATTACACAATACACAAAACACAAATTGATTATTCATTTATTTAGTTAACATCAAATTCATGATAATACTGAATCAACAATTTGCCGCCATAATACTCGATTTGCAGCTGCAGCTCTCCAACGTCGGTCACGCCCAACACTCGCCAGATCACGCTCCACCTGGTCCGCCCATCGTGCTCTCTGCGCTCCACGCCTTCTTGTACCAACCGGATGGTTAGCAAACACCAACTTTGCAGGGTTGTTGTCCGGCATTCTTGCAACATGCCCTGCCCACCGTATCCTTCCGGCTTTGGCTACCTTCTGGATGCTGGGTTCGCCATAAAGTGCAGCGAGCTCGTGGTTCATCCTTCTCCGCCACACACCGTTCTCCTGCACGCCGCCGAAGATCGTCCTTAGCACCCGTCGCTCGAAAACTCCGAGTGCTTGCATGTCCTCCTCGAGCATCGTCCACGTCTCGTGCCCGTAGAGAACCACCGGTCTTATTAACGTCTTGTACATGGTACATTTGGTGCGGGGGTGAATCTTTTTTGACCGCAGTTTCTTCTGGAGCCCATAGTAGGCACGACTTCCACTGATGATGCGCCTTCGTATTTCACGGCTCACGTTATTGTCAGCCGTTAGCAAGGAACCGAGGTAGACGAATTCTTCTACCACCTCGAAAGTATCCCCGTCTATCGTAACATTGCTGCCAAGGCTTGTCCTGTCTCGCTCAGTCCCACCTACCAGCATGTACTTTGTCTTAGCCGCATTCACCACCAGTCCGACCTTTGCTGCTTCACGTTTCAGGCGGGTGTACTGTTCTGCCACCGTTCCAAATGTCCTAGCAATAATATCCATGTCATCCGCAAAACAGACAAATTGGCTGGATTTCGTGAAGATCGTACCCCGGCTGTTGAGCCCGGCTCGTCGCATGACACCTTCGAGGGCGATGTTGAATAGTAGGCAGGAAAGTCCATCACCTTGTCGTAGTCCCCGTCGAGATTCAAATGAACTGGATAGTTCACCCGAAATCCTTACGCTGTTCTGCACACCGTCCATCGTTGCTCTTATCAGTCTAGTCAGCTTCCCGGGAAAGCTGTTCTCGTCCATAATTTTCCATAGCTCTGTGCGGTCGATACTGTCGTATGCCGCTTTGAAGTCGATGAACAGGTGATGCGTTGGGACCTGGTATTCACGGCATTTCTGGAGGATTTGCCGTACGGTGAAGATCTGGTCCGTTGTCGACCGGCCGTCGATGAAACCGGCTTGGTAACTTCCCACGAACTCATTTACTTTAGGTGAAAGACGACGGAAGATGATCTGGGATAGCACTTTGTAGGCGGCATTCAAAATGGTGATCGCTCGAAAGTTCTCACACATTAACTTGTCGCCTTTCTTGTGGATGGGACAGATTATCCCTTCCTTCCACTCCTCCGGTAGCTGTTCGGTTTCCCAGATCTTGACTACTAACTGGTGCAGACAGGTGGCCAACTTTTCCGGGCCCATCTTGATGAGTTCCGCTGCGATACCGTCCTTACCAGCCGCTTTGTTGTTTTTGAGCTGGTGGATGGCATCCTTAACTTCCCTCAGCGTGGGAGTTGGTTCGTTCCCGTCCTCCGCTGCACCAACATAGTCATTTCCTCCGCTGCCTTGGTCCTCCGTGCCTACATTCTCTTCGCCATTCAGGTGCTCGTCGAAGTGCTGCTTCCACCTTTCGATCACCTCACGTTTGTCCGTCAGGAGGCTCCCGTCCTTATCCCTGCAGATTTCGGCTTGCGGCACGTAGCCTTTGCGGGATGCGTTGAGCTTCTGGTAGAACTTGCGTGTTTCCTGTGAACGGCACAGCAGTTCCATTTCCTCGCACTCCGCTTCTTCCAGGCGGCGCTTTTTCTCCCGGAAGAGACGGGTCTGCTGCTTCCGCTTCTGTCTGTATCGCTCCACATTCTGTCGGGTTCCATGCTGCAGCATTACCGCCCGCGCTGCATCCTTCTCCTCCAGAACCGCTCTGCACTCCTCGTCGAACCAATCGTTTCGTCGACTCCGTTCTACGTACCCGATAGTCCTCTCAGCTGCGTTGTTGATGGCTGCTTTGATTGTACTCCAGCAGTCCTCTAGAGGGGCCACATCGAGCACACCCTCGTCCGGCAACGCTGCCTCGAGATTCTGCGCGTATGCGGTGGCGACATTCGGTTGCTTCAGTCGCTCTAGATCGTACCGGGGCGGCCGCCGGTAATGTACGTTGTTAATAACGGAGAGTTTTGGGCGCAGTTTAACCATCACCAGGTAGTGATCGGAGTCGATATTAGCGCCACGATAGGTCCTGACGTCGATAATGTCGGAGAAGTGCCGTCCATCAATCAGAACGTGGTCGATTTGCGATTCCGTTTGTTGTGGTGATCTCCAGGTGTAACGATACGGGAGGCTGTGCTGGAAGAAGGTGCTACGAATGGCCATGTTCTTGGAGGCGGCGAAATCGATGAGGCGTAGGCCATTTTCGTTCGTCAGCTGGTGGGCGCTGAACTTTCCAATCGTCGGTCTGAATTCCTCCTCCTGGCCTACCTGAGCGTTTAGATCCCCTATGATGATCTTGACGTCGTGGTTTGGGCAGCGGTCGTACTCGCGTTCGAGCTGCGCGTAAAATGCGTCTTTGTCATCATCAGTGCTTCCGGAGTGAGGGCTGTGCACGTTTATTATGCTAATGTTGAAGAATCGGCCCTTGATCCTCAACCTGCACATTCTTTCGTCGATCGGCCACCAACCGATCACGCGCCTCTGCATGTCGCCCATCACTATAAAAGCTGTTCCCAGCTCACGTGTGTTGCCGCAACTCTGGTAGATGGTATTATTACCTCTAAACGTTCGCACCATAGATCCTGTCCAACACACCTCCTGCAGCGCTACGATTCCGAACCCGCGGTCCTTCAGTAGATCGGCGAGTATGCGGGTGCTCCCGATGAAGTTGAGAGATCTGCAGTTCCACGTACCGAGCTTCCAATCGCAAGTCCCTTTTCGTCGCTGTGGTCGTCGCCATTGGTATCGGTTGGCATTCTTCTCTTGTTGATTTTCCGGTGCTAGTCTTTTTTACGGCTGGCTCGCAGGGCCTGACACCAACCCACTAACCCAGGGAGCTGGGCTTACCTTCCCGGAAGCTACGGGTTCTGCATTGGCATTTCCTCCAACTACAGTGCTAAATAGCTAGGCTCGAGCGCCAGTCTTCGCCGGGGGTGGTGTTTTTAATGGGCGCCCAGGAGATAATATTTTACCTGAGCTTCCACCCCCAAAACACAAATTGACTACCTACCAAATCGGCAGGAAAAAATAACACAACAAACACCAATTGACTACCTACCAAATCGGTAGGAATTTTCCTAGCTTTAGGTATCTTATGGACACCCTGTTTTCTAACAGGTAGATACCCTCCCTTTTTTTACAAATCTGTACCTACAATTTTGTACCTATAATTTTGTACCTATATTTTTATACCTACACTTTTACCCACACACGTACCTACACATACACTCCTAGTATAAATACCACAACGAATGCGAGGTTTTCTTCAGTCGAGCACTTGACACTGAAGAAGTCTGTAAGTCACAGACGAAATAGGCCTATCTGTCCGAAGATAAGCACAGTAGTAGAATTAAAAGGAATTTGCTCGTCCTTTCTAGTTTTCTTTAAAAGAGTTATTCATTTTTTATTTTCTTTTGCAAAAGTGAAGTATTAGTAAAATGTTTTTAAATTAAACTAGAGTCTGAAGTAACAAGTTCTACTAAAAGCTCTAAAGTAATAGTAAACTTCCGGTTTTTCGTGCTTGCAATTAAGGTTTTCTGGTGATTTTATTACCAGCCAAGGGTTTCCAACGAGATTGAGACACACATGGAGACGCATGGTTATTGATGTCTACGCTTTCCATGTTAGGGGTCATTCAAATATGACGATCATCGTTTTGCGGGGAAGGGGGCAACACTCCATTTATTGAGTATACGAAAAAAGCGGGACAGAGGGGGGAAAATGAGTCGGAAATGCCCTAAAACTGATGGACGTAATTTTTGTATGTTTTCATGAAGTGGCATTTTACCCTATGGCAGATGGTCGTTTTGCACCACTTCCGTTTTACGAACCAGTTTTTGAAATCGCTATAAATCGATAAAAATGCATTAGTTTAGTGAATAGTTTTGCTGAAGTATCGAGCAAATATTGTCTAGTTGCTGTTACCGCTTTGAAAGCCTAACAAATAAGGCTAATTATCATTGAAAACGATGAAAGTTTGAAAAATGGCATTTTACCCCACTTGACCCTACACGGTTTCTTCAACCGCCTCGATTTCATCACCGTCGATATAAATTCGGGGTGGCGGGTGCGGTGATTCCTCCCTGGAGCATTTTGACATCATGTACTTTGTCTTCGACACATTAATGACTAATCTGATTCACCTGGCTTCACTCTTTAGTCGGATTTGGATGTCACAGGATAATCTACGACGAAATACATCCCCGCAACTTCGACATCGTGACGTTGCAGGAACTTTGCTAGATTGAACAGAAAATGTGGGAAAGCGGGCATCGAGCAGCTAGCTTTTACCAAAGCTGTGGCACCACTATTGAACTGGGAACAGGATTTATAGTGTTGGGCAAGATGCGACAACGTGTGATCGGGTATCAACACAAGCATGTGCATTAGCGTGGGACACAAAAAGACATTTTACTCCTGTACACTTTTTGAGTTCCATTTTGGTCCTATATCAACTGTGCAAAATTTCAGAACGATCGGAGAAACTATATTTTAGCGCCAGCCATTTTAAGTTTTCATACGATTTAGTATGGGGAAAATCACTTTTTCAAAGAAAATTCGCCACAGGTTGCCCCATAGCCCCTAAAAATAAATCGATGAATGATTTCTCTTGGAAATTTTACGGGGAACCAACCCTCCGAAGACCGCAAAGCGATCTGAGGCATGTGGAGAAAGTTATTGACTGAAAACCGAATGGCATGCAAACGCTGTTTAACATGTAAGGAATAACAATAAATAATAAAATCTTGTTATTTTATCGATGGGGTGAGGCCTAATAACTTTTTCCACGAACGTCGCATCGATTTGCTGTCTTCGGAGGTCTGATTCCTAGTAAAGTATTTTACAGAAATAATTCGTCGACTGATTTTTAGGGATCTAGGGGTGACTCCTAGCGATTTTTCTTTGCAGGAGTAAATTTTCTCCATAGTAAATCGTATGAAAAACTTAGAATGGCGGGCGCTAAAATATTATTTTTCCGATCGATCCGAAATTTTGCACAGTTGATATGGGACCAAAGTATAATTCAAAAAGTATACAGGAACTTGAGTTTTTTCCATTTTTTGTATTTTCCCATATAAACCGTGTACCAGGCTAGTGCATGTTGAGATTTAAGGGCCGTTTCTTCAACTACAGCATCATCAACGTCCACTGCCCACACGAAGGGAGATCTGATGACGAGACAGAAGCGTTCTACACGCAGTTAGAGCAACCATACGATGGTTGCTCGCCGCGTGACGTGAAAATCGTTGTCAGCGAAATGGACGCGCAGGTAGGAAGGGAGGAAATGTACAAACCGGTAATCGGGCGAAACAGCCTGCACGCCGTATCGAATGATAACGGCCAGCGATGCGTAAACTTTGCAGCCTCCCGTGGTATGGTAGTCCGAAGCACCTTCTTTCCCCGCAAAGATATCCACAAAGCCACCTGGAGATCACCCGATCATCAAACAGAAAAGCAAATCGACCACGTTCTAATCGACGGTAAATTCTTCTCGGATATAGCCAATGTCCGCACATAACGCAGTGCGAATATAGATTCGGATCATTACTTAGTAGCTGTATGCATGCGCTCAAAACTGTCGACAGTTATCACCATGCGTCGAAGTCGAACGCCGCGAGCAGCTGCGTAACGTAGAAGTGGCTCAAGACTACGCGCAGCAGTTAGCAGTGGCCCTACCAACGGAAGAGCAGCTTGGCGCAGCTACACTTGAAGATGGCTGGAGGGACATCCGATCCGCCATAGGTAGTACCTCGGCTACAGCACTAGGCTTCGCGACTTCGAATCACAGAAACGACTGGTACGACGGCGAATGTGAACAGTTGAAAAACGAGAAGAATGCGACATGGGCGAGAATGCTGCAACACCGTACGAGAGCGAATGAGGCACGTTACAAACAGGCGCAGAACAGGTAGAACTCAGTCTTCCGGATGAAGAAGCGCCAGCAGGAAGAACGAGATCGCGAAGCTGTACCGCGCTAAGGACACACGAAAGTTCTACGAGAAGCTGAACCGCTCGCGCAGAGGCTTCGTGCTACAAGCCGATATGTGCCGAGATAATCACGGGAATATTCTCACGAGCGTGAGGTGGTCGAGAGGTAGCGATGAGCATCTCAATGACGACGTTGCAAGTACCGAAGATGGCGTGGTAACAGATCTAGAGTATGTGCACAGGACAAAAGACTTCCGGCACCTAACCTTCAAGAGATTAAGGAGGAGGTTAGCCGGTTGAAATACAACATATCCAATGGAGCAGATCAACTACCAAGCGAGTTACTAAAATACGGTGGAGACGCACTGGTGAGAGCACTACACTGGGTCTGTTACCGCTGGAAACACTGCAAATTGCCTTGGGCGGTACGGAGCTTCTAGCGATGACTACAGCTGACAGCGCTTTGCGCTTGACAGGGGCTAAATTGTAGATAGATAAGAAATAAAGGATGAAAGAAGGGAACACATAGTGATTCTACCTATCAAATTGATTATTCTACTTAAATCTAGTGGATTTGTTTATCCTACCTAAAAGTAAGTTATGCAATTATTGAATACTTGTGAAACTACAATGTTGATTAATACCTAATTACTTACAGTGCCTAAGACGATGCCCACCAATGCGTGAGTAAACCCAAATTGGCAACCGCCTTCATAACGCACGAACCCCACCAACCGTTGCCAAATCGGTTTTAAAATGACAACCTACCTTCCCGGTGAACAGTGGATTCATATATTTATCAACCAGACCCAACCGTTGATATCGCGGTTAATATCACTTTCTTCATGATTTCAATCTGACTAACAAACAAAACAAGACAGCTTTCTACAAGTAAAATATAAAAAATGATTATCTTTGATAATTTCTGAAACTGTTGTTCTCTCATGCATTTAAGATTGCGTTTGTCACAAATGGACACATATTGAAGATAAAGCTTAATGCTAGGCGAGGTTTGATGTATCGAAAGATTCGATTGTCCAAACGAACCGAAGAACGGTGTATTTTTATAACTATTGTATACGAAAACTTCCTTAAAATTTCCAATGGGAACGTGCAAATGACTTCGGCAAACCGCAAGCCCCGAGTGGAATGAAAAATAGGTGACATTCAATCAATAAAAGCGTCAGCAAATTTACTGACTGCATGGCTCCAATCAACACATGTTTGCAAAAAAGTCAGCAATTCATTCAGGGATTTCTCTAGGAATTCCTTGGCGAATTTCTCCAGGTGTTCCTTGAGGTTCCTTGAGATTCTTCCACCAATTTCTTCAGGGTATCTTTTAGAACCCAACTAACAATTGCAAGTCACAAACAAGCAAGCTTGCTGAATTGTTGCTTAATAATGGTAATGATAGCTGAACTAAAATTATGCTTTACACTTAACTGTTTAAATGATTTTTCAATTGAGAAAGTAGTCAATGTTCGACTTTCCTCATCGGTATCAACAATGATAAATTAAAACACTTTTCAAAAGTTTAAAAAGAAATTTATTCGACAAGCACTGATTCCTTAACAAAAGAGTTTAACAAACGATTTGTCTGCATCTTATTAAGTTGATGTATCGATAAGCATATGCTCCTGAACAATGTGCTTTTCACTTGTCAAATAAACGCCTTCAGCCCGTCATAGTTTGACTCGGAACTTTGTTCGAATAATGGGATAAATCATGGCTAAAACTGTTTAGACAACCAAGTTAATAAAGAACCAATATTTTGAACGAATCACATAAAATAAAACATAATAGAATTCGGTAGTTTGACATTGAGTGCCAAGAGACGTAATCAACGTGAGGCATTTATTTATAATTATTGGTCTGTATCAAGATATCTTGTACCTTGATTATTATATTTTTTTTATCTTCCGCAGCAGTTCGATTGTACGAGACACTTGGATCGATGCATTTGATATTTCAGTGCTGTTGTGTTTACTGAATATTGTTCCCACAGTCACCTAGATAACCAAACAGCATTCAGAAATTGACACATTTCAAGTATCCCTAAATATCATTATGCACTATTTATTGAACATAATATCAAGATTCCATGACAAAACATGAATAAAAAAAATGCTTAACGGATCTTCGACTGAGCATCAGTAGATTACCTGAACAGATGCTGTGAATGCACCAAAACCAAGACCGCACCACATATTGCCATACATTTTTAAAGATCGATATTTAATAATAAAAATAAAAAGATATTCATATCGCAATTAGTACGTCTGGAAACAATATCTTCAATAAGGACCAACACTTTTTGGCCGCCTTCGATACAAGTTTTCTCACCGTGCGATAAAAATACTGACAGCGAAATCAGAATGGAAAACACGTGTTTTGGGCTGAACAGCTGTTGAAGTATAAGGCGTTGTTCAGTTGATTACCACGTGCTGTGCTAATTCCAAGGCTAATTCATCACTGCTGAACACAAGTTCAGGAGTGATCATTATTGAGTCATGGGAAGATTATGTTTTGCTTTGGGTGCTGCATCTCACCATGTCTAGGATGGCGCAGATAGGATGGTATGCGGCTAGCAATCGACAGGTCTTGAGTTCTAATCCGGATTTTGGTAATTTTATATGTAATTATTATTTCATAATAGGTGTTCTCAACATGAGAGCAAATAATTACTCTCGTGAGAGTTCAACATTTTGCATTTTATTTATTTTCGGTCATTTTTGCCAAAGCTTAATAACGACTTTCCTGTGCATTTTTAAAACGCTTTGAACAACAAAAAATTAAGTTGGTGCACAACATGATGCTTTATAACTTCTCCAAATTTGTGTGAACAAAACCCGAACATAAGTTGTACGTGAAAATAATTCAAATGTTATTCAACATTATGCTGAATAAATTCGTCATAATGATGCCTGTTAAATGAGTGATTGTTAGTTGGGAAGTTCATTCTTGGATTACAATGGGAGTTCCTTCCGAGAATTTTCCAGGAGTTCCCTCTGAAATTTCCTAGTCATTTTACCAGGAAAGCTTCATCCGTCCGTTTATATTGGTCCGTCAGAAGTTCTGTCTGGGGTTCCTCCTGAAGATTTTTCAAGGATTTTTCTAGAAATTTCGTCAGGAATTCCTTCGGAGCATCCTCTAGGATTTTTTTTTTGGAAAATCCTCAAGGAATTCGATGGAAGAATCATCCAAGAATTCCCACAGGGATTCTTATAGGAATCTAGAAGAACTCCTGGAATTCCCTCAGGGGGTCCTCGGGGATTTATCCAGGAATTTCTTCCGGGACTTCCCTTATAATTCCTTCCGAGATTCCCCGGGAATTCCTTCCGAGATTCCTCAGGAATTCCTTCTGGGATTTCCCGGAAATTTCTTCCGGGATTGCCATGGGAATACTTTCTGGGACTTCCATGGCAGTTTCTTCAGAGATATCTTCAGAAATGCATTTAGGGATTTCTCCAAAAGTTCTTTCAGGGATTCATCAATGTGTTCATTCAAGGATTTATCTAGGAGTTCCTTTAAAAGACACCTCACCGTTTTCAACCAGAGGTTGCACAGACTGAACGATCACAAACATGAGACAACGGACATTACACGAAACATTCAGTGGTCCAGAGGGAGAATTTTCCGTTTGACGAAAAGTTTTCACCGACTGAAGGGGGAATCGAACCCACACTCCGAGGCTTACGAAACGCCTAGACGGCTGGCGCCGCTAACCACACGGCCACGAAGCCCACAAAGGAGTTCTATCATGAATTCTTCCAGGCGTTTCTTCAGGGATTCCTTCAAAGATCCCTCCAGGAAGTCCATCAGAGATTCCTCCAAGAACTTCTTCAGGGATTACTCTTGAAATTTCTCCAAGGATTTAAAAATTTGGACGAAAGACTTGAGGAATTAATTATCCACATTCTAGAACTTTCGTACAATTGAAAATGATAATATGAGGAACAATAAATGATGTTGTCATTTATTTGCTTCTCTGTACTTTGTTTACGATATGAAGTACTACTACCAACCACCGGTGGGGAGATGAGGTAGTATTTTACCAACGATGATGTGAACGCACGGTGCGAAAACGGGTGGGTATTAGAAATAGAACCGATTTGCACACCTCTACTACTCACCGAGTTACTACGCACTGGTGGGGATAGTCTAAAAGATGTGTGTAAC
The DNA here is from genome assembly GCF_035046485.1 of Aedes albopictus. Lineage (NCBI taxonomy): Eukaryota > Metazoa > Arthropoda > Insecta > Diptera > Culicidae > Aedes > Aedes albopictus. Next base: position 334,007,471 of record NC_085138.1, read on the forward strand.
CACGCCCGTCGTTCAGTATGACCCTCGCCAAACCGCTACCAATTGTTCTACTACCAACTACACACCAATTTTTTTTCGCTGAAAATCAGCAAAGTTTTGCTGAATTTTGCCGAGCTGTAATTTCAGCAATCAATTCAGTAAAAAAAAGTGCTGAAATTTTCAGCAATTTCGGTTGTCATCGTGGTTGTCAAAAATTTACTGACTGATCAGCAAATTGTGCTGAAACTTCAGTGAACTCGACCGTCGTGGAGATCGCCACCACTTTGCTGAAAAGTTTCAGCATATCAGACCTAAAGAAGAATTGCCATGAGGAAAATTGTTTTGATTCATCAATTTTTATTATTATTTTCAAATTAAACACATTTAATGGTACTAATTATAAAACACTGGCTGAAATCTTTGCACACAGTCGGGTTACAGGCACTCTAAAATATGAAATGAAGCCGGAACGTGAAGAACACGGACTTCTGATCCATTCCTCGGATATCTTCGACAAAGTGATTCTCTTCCTGGCGTTGCACCTATCGTTTAAAGGAAACACTATTTTTACGAAAATGAAGATATATAAATTGGGGTTTGAGTACTTACCTTGTCCTTTTGTCGTAAAAACGCCAGATGCGATAAAAATACACGATTCCGAAAGAAGGCCGCTTGCACAACACCAACATTGTTTTCTGTTTTGACAAGTGGCCGACGTGGTTGACGGCAGAAAAAATTGCTGAAAATTCAGCAAACCCGACAAGTTTACTGGTTTTCAGCAAATAAATCCAAATTGCTGATTTATCAGTTAAATATTGGTTTGCTGATTGTTATTCAGTAAACCATTTTGCTGAAACCACAAATCGTTTTTTGGTGTGTAGTCTACATTGGCGTAACTAGGATTTTTTCCTGGAGGGGGCCCAGGGGGGGCCTGACCTGAGATGAATTTTAAGCGGGATGGGCGCCCGTTATGTGAATATGCCAAACAGTATTGTAGTTTTGAGTAATCAAAATGACTGTTTCAGATTTGTTCATAGTTTTGTAAACTATATGAGTACGAACAATTCCTGCAAGATTTTTCCATAGCTTAATTCAGTGATTCCATCTTGGCTTCTTCCAGAAATTCAATCAAGAATTCATCTAGGGATTCCACTAGACATTTTTTCGGGGATTTGTCCTGTGATATCTTTAGAGGTTCCTCCAGTAATTGTTCCAGTGCTTTTTCGAAGTTTCCTTCAGGAATTTCTCCAGAAATCCTTTAAGGTATTTCTGCAGGTATTCAGAGATTTCTACAGGGATATCTCCCAGTGAATCAAAATTCAACCATCGCGCAACAATAATGACAATATCGCACGCTATGTCTGAACCAGCAGATTATAAAAATTGAATGTACATCGGGTTTTTTTCCATAAAACATCAGTATTCAAGCAATATTTTCATTTGCAGAAGGTTTCAAAATATTCTATCGGGAAAATTTTGATTTTTCCATCTTTTTGACCGTTTTTCATACAAATTTGCTTGAAATCCTCATTTGCGGTCAATTTCTCTCCCATACAAAATGTATGGAAAAATTTTCACCGACAGAATATTTTAAAACCTTCTGCAAATGAAAATTTAGCTTGAATACTGATGTTTTATGGAAAGAACCCCGATGTACATTCAATTTTTATAATCTGCTGGTTCGGACATAGCGTGTATCGCAACCTGTATTTGTTGCGACATTCCACCCAATGCGACATAAGATTGTCCCAACTTGAAAATAATAGGATAAACATCGTACACCAAGAGTTTATAGATTTTTCAGCCTAGCGTTGCGATTTTCGAATGGTAACTTCGAGTAGGTAAACACTGCAATTCTGCTGAAGATCTATCGTCAAACAGTTTCGACTTTGGGTTTGTAATAATTGATTATTATTCACGAGTTGAAAAGTACGCAACAAATTCAGCTTCCGTTTTGTCTGCAACAAAAATTTTCGAGATCATGTCATTATCTGTTACCAGTAGGGATAAAGAGTAATCGTCGCGCCTTCTTTGTTGCTTGTTTTTTGTGCTTCTTTTGTCTGACAATTCTCTTCACTGATATCTCCATATATGCCTTCCAAAATTCCACTAGAGATTGCTCCAATAATTACATCTGGAATGATTCGAAGTATTTCTACATGAATGTATTCCAGAAATTCTTTTAGAAAATTTTACTTAGAGATTCTTAAAAAACACTCCAAGAATTGCTTGAAAAATTTGTACAAAAAACCTTTAGGGATCCTAGTTTTTTTTTATCTGTATTAACGAGATTTTTAGCCCTAGGCTAGTTCATCTCGGGACTCACGCTTTACTTCCCTCCCGAAGGAAGAACTCACATTTTGCGAGTTTGTCGGGAGTGGGATTCGATCCCAGGTCCTCGGCGTGATAGTCAAGTGTTGTCATCACACCAGGTCCGCTCCACTAGGGATCCTAGTAATCCTTCAACAATTACTGCTGACATTGATTTCTTCATTTTTTTATCCAGGAATATTCCAACAAAAATTCTTCTAGGTATTCGCTAAGAAAGCTCTCCTGAGATTCCATAGAGTTCCTAATGGGGCTTGCTTCCGGGATTCCTCATCGGGTTTCTTCAGAAATTACTTCAAGAGTTCCTCCAGGGATTCACCGGAAATTTCTTCTGTTATTCTTACAAAAACGAATTCCGAGATTATTTTAAACATTTCTAGAAGAACTCTTATTGGGATTCCTTCAGAAACTCCCGCAGGAATTAATCCAGGATTTCAGTATTTCCCCTGAGAATTCTTCAGAAAATCCTCCTGGAATTCCCTCAGAAATCAAACTTTGTATTTCATCAGGAATGAATCTTGAGATTCCTCCAGGAACTCCTTCGGAAATCCCTCCCGGATTTTTTTCAAGAATTATTCCAGGTATTCCTCCTGGCATGCCTCTAGGATTTCATTCAGACATTTCTCCAGAGACTTCTGCAAAAGTTCTACCAAGAATTTCTCCAGGTATTACACCAGGTATTTCCTCAGGAATTACTCCAGGAATTTATTCAAGTTTGGATCCAGGAATTCTTCCATGAATTCCTCCGAAAATTCTTCCAGGAATTTCTTCTCTAGGGTTTCCTCTGCACATTCCTCCAGGATTTATTTCATGGATCCCTCCAGGAATTCCACCGATGATTCCTGCAGTAATTCCTCCAGAAAATCCTCCTGGAACTCCACCAGAAATTCCTTTCTGAATTCCTCTAAAAATTTCTCCAGGAATTCCTTCAGAACTTTCTCCATGGATTGTTTCCAGAATTCCTCTAGAGATTCTTCTAGGAATTCATTCAGGGATTCTCAAGATATTTATTTAGGGATTCCTGCTGCAGTTCTTCCATGAATAGTTCCACGGATTTTCCCCAAGATTTCCTATAGAGATTTGTCCAGGAATTGCTCCTGAGGTTCTCCCAGAAATTGTTTCAGGGATTCCTCCAGGTTTTTTTTGCAATAATTCCTCCAGGGATTCTTCCAAGTAATTCTCTAGAAATTCCTTTAAGTATGCCTCCAGGAACTCCTCAAGAGGTTACTTAAGTATTACCCCAAGAATCCCTTCAGAAAGTCCTCCAGGAATTGATCCAGGAACTCCTATAAAAATTCCTTCAGAAATTACTACCGCAATTCCTTCAGGAATTCCTCCAAAAATTCCTCTCGGGATTCCTCTAGAAATTTCTCTTGGATTTTCTTCAGAAATTTCTTTTGGAGTTTCTTCAGAAATTTCTCTTGGAGTTTCTTCAGAAATTTCTTTTGGAATTTCTTCAGAAATTCCTCCATTAACTGCTTCCAGAATTTCTCTCGAGATTCCTCCAGAAATTCATTCAAGAATTCTTCCAGGGATAGTTCCAAGGAATTTCCACCAATATTCCCTTACAGATTAATCCAGGAATTCTTCCTGGGATTCCGCAAGAAATTTATTAAGAACTTCCTGTAGGAATCTGTCCAGAACTTTCCAGGCATTCCTCCTGCGGTTTCTCCAGAAATTGCTTCAGGGATTCCTCCAGGGATTTTTCAAAGTATTTTCCCAGGGATTCTTCCAAGAATTTCTCTAGAAATGTCTCTAAGGATTCCTCTAGGAATTTTTCAAGAGGTTTCTTTAGAAATTTCTCCTGGGACTTTCCCCATGGACTCATCCCGGGATTTCTCCAGCAATGCATCTAGAGATTGCTTCGGGAGTTCTTCTAAAAACTCCAAACTCCACTAGATTGCTCCCAGAATTCTTCTGAAAACTCCACCAGGAACTCATCTAGAAATGTATCCAGAGATTACTCTAGGCATTAGTCCAGGAATTTCTCCAGGGATTTTTCAAGGAAATTCCCCAGGGTTTCCTCCAGGGATTTCTTAAGGAATTTCTCGAGAGATTCCTCCAGGAATTGATAGAGGCATGTCTCCAGGAATTTATCCACTCCAAGCATTCCTCCAGAAGTTCCTCCAGAGATATCTATAGGGATTCCTCCAGGCATTAATCCAGGATTCCTTCAGAAATTACTACCGCAATTTCTCCAATAATTTATCAACAAAATCCTCCAGGGATTCATTTAGAAATTACACCAATAATTCCTCCCGGAGTTTATCCAAGACATATTCCAATACAGTGGTTTTTCGGTTTTATCACGATCAAAAAAAATTTTACCGTGATATAAACGAAACCGTGAATTTGGTGAAACGAGAAAAAAATGTAATTTTTTCATTCAAAATCGTTCAGCTGTAATGTATATGAGTCGTAGTTCACATTTTTTAACAGTTTTGGTGGACTGGGCAATGCAGTATTGATTTGATTTTGATTTCGGAATGTTACAGAACAAGTGTGATAAAAACGAAACGGAAATCGTGATAAAATCGAATAGAAAAGCGTGAATTCGAGCGAGTAGTGATTAAAACGACTAGTGATAAAACCGAAACGCCACTGTAATTCTTCCTGGGATTCCTGAATGATTTCCTCCTGAGATATCTCTAAGAATTCCTTCAAATATTTTTTCAGGAATCCTTCAGGAAATCCTCAAGGGATTCTTTTAAAAATTTCCCCATAAATTCTTTCTGAAATTTATTTAAGAATTATTCCAGGTATTCCTCCTGGCATTCTTCCAGGATTTCATTCAGGCATTTTTCCAGGGACTCCTCCAGGAGTTCTACCACGAATTTCACCAAAAATTACCCCAGGTATTTCTTCAGGAATACTTTCGGTAATTTATTCAGGAATGGATCCAGGAATTCCTCCAGGAATTTCTTCGGAAATTCGTACAGCAATTCTTTCAGGAATTCTTTTTAAGACACAGACACGTTCAATGCTTCCAGTGAGCTATTTGCTCTTTGAAGGAAGCACGACACTAGACAACGGACTAGCATGCAACGCCCAGCGGCACAGCCGAAAACTTTTCCTGACAGCTGCGGCGGGAATCGAACCCGCGCTTCTTAGCACGATGCGACTAAAGGCTTGGTGACCTTATCCGCACGACCACGAAGCCACACAAATTGTTCCAGGAATTCCTCCAGAAATCCTTCCAGGGTTTCCCCCAAGAATTAATCCAGGAATTTATTCTCCGCGGTTTCCTCTACACATTCCTCCAGGAATTATTTCATGGATTCCTCCAGAAATTCCACCGATGATTTCACCAGTAATTCTTTCAGAAATTCCTTCTGAAATTGCTCCTGTAAGTCCTCCAGAAATTCCTCTGGAAATTTCTCCTGGAACTCCATTAGAAATTCCTCTCAGAATTCCTCTAGGAATTTCTCTAGGAATTTCTTTAGGAATTTCTCTATGAATATATTCAGAAATTTCTCCATGGATTCCTTTCAGAATTCCTCTAGAGATTCTTCCAGGAATTCATTGAAGGATTCCTCAAAGAATTGATTAAGGGATTCCTCCTGGAATTCATCCATGAATAGTTCTATGAAATTTCCCCAAGATTTCCTATAAATTTGTCCAGAAATTCCTCCTGAAATTCCACCTGGAACTTGTCCGGAAGTTCCTCCAGGAATCCCTCCTAAGGTTCCTCCAGAAATTTGTTTCAGAGATTTCTCCAGGGCTCTTTCCAAGAATATCTCCAGGGATTCTTTCAAGAATTTTTGTAGAAATTTCTTTAAGAAATTTTGCGGGAATTCCTTATGAGGTTTTTTCAGAAATACCCCAGGAATTCCTTCAGAAAGTCCTTCAGGAATTCATATAGGAATTCCATCAGGAATTCCTCTGGGAATTCCTCAGAAATTACTACAGCAGTGTCTCCAGGGGTTCCTCAAGAAATTCCACCAAGTATTTCTTCAGAAATTCCTACAGGAAATTCTTCAGAAATCGATCCAGGAATCCCTCCAGGAATTTCATCGGAAATTCCTACAGCATTCCTCCAGAAATTTCTGCAGGAAATCCTTTAGAGATTGCTTCCGATATTCTTTCAGGAGATTCTTCAGGAACTTCTATAGGAATTTTTCCAAGGGATTCCTCTGGAAATTCTTTCAGGTTTCCTCTAGGAATTAATCCATGAATTTCAACTCCAGGAGTTATTTCACGGGTTCTTCTAGAAATTCCACCAGGAATTCCTCCAATAATATACCAGAAATTCCTGCAGGGATTCCTCTAAGGATTCTTCCGTGAGATTCCTCCAAGAATTCCTCCCGGAATTCCTCCAGAAATTCCTCTGGGAATTCTTCTAGAAATTTATCTTGGGATTTCATCAGAAATTTCTCTAATGCTCCAGGCATTACTCCAGGAACTTCTCCAGGGATGCCTCCTTCAGAAATTTATCCATTAATTTTGGAGCCAAGGGCTGAAAGTCTCTTTAAAAAAGACAAATCAATCAATCAATCCATTAACTTTTCCAGGGAATCCGCCAGGAATTTGTCCATCTTGGAATTGCTGAGAAAATTTGCTTCTGATTTCACAAAAAAAATGTACCTATGATGCTTCATTCTATGATTTTTCAAAGTAGGTGGTGTCTGTGGAAAATGTTTGATTTTCACTGGAGTTTTCCGGAAAATAAGGCGACCCTGATTTTTTTCAATTTAGTTTTTCAAATATGTATATGTGATACCTACCTAATTTCATTAACATTCAGAAACTTCATACCAATTTGTACGATAATAAAAAAAATCCCCTAATGCTCCAGGTATTAGTCGAGGAACTTTTCCAGAGATTCCGCATGGAATTTTTCCAGAAGGTTCACCCGGATATGCTCCAGAAATACATCTAGGAACTCCTCCTGTGATTTCTTGAAGAATTCCTCTAAGGATTCCTCCAGGAATGCATCCAGAAATTCCTCCAAGGATTCATCTAAAAAAAATTCTAATAATTTCTACAAGGATTTCTGATGCGGATTTTCCAGATTTTTTTCCTGAAATTCCTAGCATAATTGCTCTTCGGATTCCTCCAGGAATTCATCCAGGGATTCCTCCAGGCATACTTTCACAAATTACTCCAAAGATTCCTGCAGGTATTGCTCCGAGAATTCTTGTAATGATTTCATCCGAAATTTCTCTCGGGATTTTTTTTTTAAATTTATTCAGCGGTTAGTTAAAAAATTACAGTATTCCGTTCATAATGTTTTTCAGGGATTCACCCCAGGGTTTTTTAGGATTACTTGTAGATTTTTTGAATAATTTGAAGGATTTCTAGAGGAATTCCTTCAGCGATTTGTATTGAAATTCTTTAAGATAATTTTAGAGGGACATAGAAGCCAAGAAATTCTCCAAGAAGTCATCCAGGAATTCTTTCACAATTATCTCATGAATACCAAGTCTTTTTCAAGTCCAATCATGAATACCTTCAAACTTACGATTGCAAGATGTAACCACCAGCACCAGCTTTTAAATATATTAAAACTTCCTCAATGACCATTTGAATTTGTGCGTTGTTTGATAGACGCAAACATACCCCTGGCCCACGAAATAAAAAAAATTAATAGTGACCGACTAGAAATCACCTCCAGCATGGTTTTAATGAATACACTCGCGTTTACGCTTCAGCTACGTACATCTATTCTCACTAGAAATTCACAAACTTTTGCTGGAATTCCATTGCAAATTCAACCAGAGTTTTTTCCCACATGATACTTGATTTCCATAAAGAAGCACTTAGCCATATTTTGCAGTAATGCTGCTAGAAAATTCAAAGATTCTTAAAGATACCCATCCAGGAATTCCTGGAAACTATCATTTAGATTTAATTTCTCAGCGATTTAAAAAAGAAGATGTAATTCTGATTATATAATATTTCCAAACAAAACTAACTAATTACATAGACCATTTTTGGACAATGATCTTGTAAAGAGTGACAAGTTGAGAATTGTCTCCAATAACTGTCAATTTAAACACATATTATGCCAAATAAATTTCTATTACTGTACGTGCAGTTGAAACCCGGTATTTTCGACTAGCGAAGTTGGATTTTTCTCCAAATCCGTGCGTCGGACCTAACTTCGGAAGTAGTGCGCTGTATAGCTGTTTGCTATACAGCGCACAACTTCCGAAGTTGGGTCCGACGCACGGATTTGGAGAAAAGTCCAACTTCGCTAGTCGAAAACTCCGATTATCAACTAAATTATGAATATAGATCAATTTTTGTCACCACGTGGTTTTTAGATTTTTTCTAATTTCCATATATAAAGTCATGAAAAATTTCTGGGGGGGGGGCCTGGCGGATTCTGGGGGGGGCCTGGCCCCCCTGCCCCCCCCCCTCTAGTTACGCCAATGGTAGTCTACCACCCGAGTGACACCCGTCAATAATGTGTGCTGTCACAAATGATGATAGGCAGAAATGTGTTTCTATGAGATCAGGTGAAACAGTTTTTTGCTCGTATTAGGAAAAGTGGTACATCAAATAGCTTTACAGCTGAAAATTCTCTTTCCATACGTAAATAAGCTAAGTTCTCTGAGTTTGTTATTCAGTTCAGTTCTCTTTTGTCAGTATTGAAATACTTAGTTACTAAAAAGGTAAAGTGTAAACTTTGCATTCGTCAATTCGACAGTATTCTGATTAGTTTGTTTTCCTACTTAACTAGCTGACGACTAGAAATTTATTCAGTTGAGAAACCCGGATCAGATTGAAACTGCATACTCGTTTACAGTTGTCTACACAGATTGGTAAGAATCTAACAGAATTATAATACAATTTGTATGCTCAGTCTTCAATAATCCTATTAGCAGTTCAGATCGATCGCAGTTGCTCAAAAGATAACGTTTCTCGAAAAAATGATCTTGTTCAAAGTATAGCGAATTACTAAAAGTAAGGTAAACCCCTATTGTTAACGTCAAATATTAACAAATTTATATTTGTAGGAATTTATAACAGTTTCTCTCAATAAATGTTAATGAATTCGGTTAATTCAGGCGACGATCGCAGCTATTCTTCCAACAATGTGCATTTTCACATCTGCACATCTAAAATATGAAATGTTTGCTGTTTGGAAAGTAGAAATCACAGTGAGATGTGGTAATACACCGAAAGTGTAAGTAATTTAATGATTGTATTCTGATGAAATGAAATAATAATAAATAACAAATTGCAGTTTAAAACTGCGCCTAACCGCAAACTTGACGGCGACTTTGTTGTGCTGCTAACAACCCGGTGACCCTCTGGATTTCGTGACACTTTCCCCGCTAACAGGGTCATTACCAAGATTTGGGAGGATGAAGTATTACCGGAGGAGTGGATGGAAGGCTTCGTGTGGCCCATCTACAAAAAGGGCGACAAGTTGGATTGCGGGAACTACCGCGCGATCACACTACTGAGCGCTGACTACAAAATACTCTCTCAAATTTTATGCCGCCGTCTATCACCGATTGCAAGAGAGTTCGTGGGGCAATATCAGGCTGGATTTATAGGTGAACGCACTACAATGGCCATCCGTCAGGTGCTGCAGAAATGCCGCAAATACAACGTGCCCACACATCACTTGTTCATCGATTTCAAATCAGCGTATGATACAATCGATCGAGATCAGCTATGGCAGATTATTCACGAATACGGATTCCCAGATAAACTTGTTCGATTAATCAAGACGACGATGGATCGAGTGATGTGCGTAGTTCGAGTATCAGGGACAGTCTCGAGTCCCTTGGAATCTCGCAGAGGGTTACGGCAAAGTGATGGTCTTTCGTGCTTGCTGTTCAACATTGCTTCAGAAAGTGTAATAAGGAGAGCGGGGATAAACACGTCCCACTCGTCACTTTTCACAAAGTCCGTACAGCTGCTTGGTTTCGCTGATGATATTAATATTATAGCTCGTGAATTTGAGACGATTGCGGAAATGTACATCCGACTCAAGAGTAAAGAGTGATATGCATATACAGTTCTTAAGGAATGCCCCATTATCTTCAAGGTTGAGAATCCCTGCATTATACAGTGAGACAGTAGAATGAAGAGACCCCAAAGTGTAGAAACTCTCTCACTCCAATTTTCAAGGACGACAAAATCCTTTTCCCCGTTGCTGATGCATATGAAAGCAATTAGGTTCAAACGAAAGCGAAAGAAAAAAAACCGCACATTCATTCACATCAGAAATCAGTTGAATGGGACTTGCTATAGTCCATCACACTATAGGTACCATAACCAACGCGTTCCTCCGTTGTTGGCTGACTGTTTCGCGCCGGAACCCGGTGAGAGGATTATGCACGACGACGACGACGACGACGACGACGAACGGACACGGACACGGAACCATATCGAGAGTGAAGCAAAATAAAAGATTATTTTAACTGTGAAATTCATATGTCGTGCTTCACACAAAAGACTCGCACACTCACCGGTTCGCTCGCTCATATAAGCGGGAAAATGCAGGAAAGCACTTTTCTGAATAGAGATACCGACCCGGACCCGGACCCGTCGTGTGTTGATGGAGAAAAGCTCTTTGCGGATTCTTTTGTGTGATGGGAAAGAAAGCATCGCAACGTTCTCAAAAGTGGTTCTGGCTGCGGCATCAGGGGGCTGTGTATGTGTGTGGGAATTATGTTTTAAAAACTGCTTTGTTTTTTTTTTTCTGATTGGTCAGCCCTGTCGTTGTCCATTAGAATATGAATGGATGTTTGAAGAGGCTTCTTTTTTCTAATTATTGCACGTGCAAACCGAAAGTTGGATGTCTTTTGTTGCACTTGTGGGATTTTTTGTGCACGAAATAAACCCGATTCAACGTGAGATTTCTCATTAAGATCACAAAAGGATAAGCGTCAAGATTAGTTAAACAAAAGAAGATGGAGCTCAGTTAATTTCATGAATTTGAAGCTGCTGAGAAATATTGTTCACAGGTAAGCAGGTCAAGGGAATCTATGCTGTCTGATTCATTTTTGTGTGAGGATTTTTTAAATGATTGAACCAAGTACATTACTGGTTATAGAAGAAACGGATGGCTTTTGTTTAAAAAAATATTCCAACACCAATGTGGTTTAGATTTGCTGTTACACTCTCAAGAAACACAAGTTTTTCAAAAAGCTTGACTCATTCCACTAAGGCTTCACTTCCACAAACCGAAATGCGCAGGGATACGACAGGAATCCTCTTGAGAAAAAAAACGGACGTTAGGCTATTGAACGGTGGAAGTAGTGCTTCGATACCTGGATGGATTCCTGAATTAATCTGTTGATTAACTCCTTAAAAATTTCTCTGAGATAATTGTTAAAGAATCCCTGGATGACTTATTAGATAATTTCCTGGCTCCTGTGTCCCTCTAAAATTAACTTAACGAATTCCAAAACAAATCACTGGAGGAATTTATCTATTTATCTTATCAAGTAATTCAAAAAATCTTCAGAAAAACCCGAAATCAATTTTGAGTGAATCCCTGAAAAAGGTGATGGACGCATTTTTTAAATTTCTGTCCGAACCCATGAATATTTTTTTGAAAAGATCCAAAGGGGAATTTCTGAAGGAATCAGTACAGGAATGCTTGGGTAATCTCTGAAAGAATTTCCGGAGCAATCCATAGAGGAATTCCTAGATTGTTAAAAGTTGGCCATAGTTAAAAATCACAAATAAAAAATTATAAAAAAATAATTACTGGAGAAATCCTTAGAGAATAGAATTCCAGCAGGTATGCCTGGAGTAAATCCTGTAGGAATTCCTGGAGAAATCTTTAGTGCAAAAATGGGAGGAATCCATGAAAAAAATCTGAAGAAATCTCTAGAGAAATCCTTGGAGGAATTTCTGGAAGAAATAACAGGATGATTTTCTTGAGATACCCATGGAGAAATTCCGGGTCGAATGCCAGGAGCAATCCCTAGACGAATTCTTAGGTGAATTCCTGGTGGAACAGCTTGAGGAATTCTGGGAGAGACCTCTGGAAAAAATCTGGGAACATCCCCTAGATGTATTCCAAGAGAAATCCCTGGATGAATCCGTGGACAATTTCCTAAAGGAATACCTGGAAGAATCCCTGGAGGAATCCCTGGAGGAATTCCGAGAGAACTTCTGGAGAAATCCATAGAGGAATTCTTGGGAAAAGTTCGTAGAACTATCCCCGGAAGAATAACAGGAAGAATCTCTTCAAGAAATGTGGGAGGAGTCACTGGAGAAATTTCTGAAGAAATTCCTATGTAGAGCAATTCCTGGTTGAATCCCCAGAGAAATTTATGGAGGGATACCAAAAGGAATTTCTGGAAAGAGAAATTCTAGGAGGAATTTGGGAGAAATTAATGGAGGAATCAATGAAGGTAAATAACTAAAGGAACGCCTGGTGGAATTTCTGGAGGAATCCCTGGAGGAATCTCCGAAGAAATTCCTGGAAGAATTCCTGGAAGAATTCCCGGAAGAATCCCTGGAAAATTCCTGAAAAAATTGCTACAATTATTTCTGGAGGAATCCCTGGAAGATTTCCTGGAGAAATTCTTGGAAGTATTACTGTAGGACTTTTAGAAGGAATTCCTGGCGAAACTCTTGGAGGAATTCCTGAAGAAATACCTGGGGTAACTCCTGGAGGATTTCTTGTTGAAATTTCTAAAAGTATCTCAGGAGAAATGCCTCATTGAAATCTTGAAGAAATGCCAGGAGGAATTCCTGGTGAAACTTCAGGAAGAACTCATGGAGAATCTCCTGTAAAAATACCTAGACAAATTCTTGGATAAATTCGGGAGAAATACTTGAGTGAATTTCTGAAGGAATAGGAGGCTTTCCTGGAGAAAATCTTGGAGAAACTACATTAGTAGATTCTGAAGAAATTCCACGACGAATTTCCGAAGGAATTCCTGGAGGAGTTTCTGAAGGAATTCCTGGAGGAATTTCCGAAGGAATTCCTGGAGGAGTTTCCGAACAAATTCCTGGAGGAATTTCCGAACGAATTCCTGGAGGAATTTCCGAACGAATTCCTGGAGGAATTTCCGAAGGAATTCCTGGAGGAATTTCCGAAGGAATTCCTGGAGGCATTTCCGAAGGAATTCCTGGAGGAATTTCCGAAGGAATTCCTGGAGGAATTTCCAAAAGAATTCCTAGAGGAATCTCCAAAGGAATTCCTGGAGGAATTTCCAAAGGAATTCCTGGAGGAATTTCCGAAGGAATTCCTGGAGGAATTTCCGAAGGAATTCCTGGAGGAATTTCCGAAGGAATTCTTGGAGGAATTTCCCAAGGAATTCCTGGAGGAATTTCCGAAGGAATTCCTGGAGGAATTTCCGAAGTAATTCCTGGAGGAATTTCCGAAGGAATTCCTGCAGGAATTTCCGAAGGAATTCCTGGAGGAATTGCCGAAGGAATTCCTGGAGGAATTTCCGAAGGAATTCCTGGAGGAATTTCCGAAGGAATTCCTGGAGGAATTTCCGAAGGAATTCCTGGAGGAATTTCCGAAGGAACTCCTGGAGGAATTTCCGAAGGAATTCCTGGAGGAATTTCCGAAGGAATTCCTGGAGGAATTTCCGAAGGAATTCCTGGAGGAATTTCCGAAAAAAATCCTGGAGGAATTTCCGAAGGAATTCCTGGAGGAATTTCCCAAGGAATTCCTGGAGGAATTTCCGAAGGAATTCCTGGAGGAATTTCCGAAGGAATTCCTGGAGGAATTTCCGAAGGAATTCCTGGAGGAATTTCCGAAGGAATTCCTGGAGGAATTTCCGAAGGAATTCCTGGAGGAATTTCCGAAGGAATTCCTGGAGGAATTTCCGAAGGAATTCCTGGAGGAATTTCCGAAGGAATTCCTGGAGGAATTTCCGAAGGAATTCCTGGAGGAATTTCCGAAGGAATTCCTGGAGGAATTTCCGAAGGAATTCCTGGAGGAATTTCCGAAAGGAATTTCTGGAGGAATAGCCGAAAGGAATTCCTGGAAGAATTTCCGAAAGAATTCCCGGAAGAATTTCCGAAAGAATTCCTGAAGGAATTTCCAAAAGAATTCCTGAAGAAATTTCCAAAAGAATTCCTGAAGAAATTTCCGAAAGAATTCCTAAAGAAATTTCCGAAGGAACTCCAGGAGGAATTTCCCGAAGGAATTCCTGGAGGAATTTCCCGAAGGAATTCCTGGAGAAATTTCCCGAATGAATTCCTGGAGGAATATACCGAAGGAATTCCTGGAGGAATTTCCCGAAGGAATTCCTGGAGGAATTTCCCGAAGGAATTCCTGGAGGAATTTCCCGAAGGAATTCCTGGAGGAATTTCCCGAAGGAATTCCTGGAGGAATTTCCGAAGGAATTCCTGGAGCAATTTTCCGAAGGAAATCCTGGAGGAATTTCCCGAAGGAATTCCTGGAGGAATTTCCGAAGGAATTCCTGGAGGAATTTCCGAAGGAATTCCTGGAGGAATTTCCGAATGAATTCCTGGAGGAATTTCCGAAGGAATTCCTGGAGGAATTTCCTAAGAACTTCCTGGAGGAATTTCCGAAGGAATTCCTGGAGGAATTTCCGAAGGAATTCCTGGAGGAATTTCCGAAGGAATTCCTTGAGGAATTGAGTGTAGAATTAGCAACTAGTTAAAATACACAAAAATAAAAACAAAAAAAAAACCTGGAGGAATTTCCGAAGGAATTCCTGGAGAAATTTCCGAAGGATTTCCTGGAAGTATTTCCGAAGGAATTCCTGGGGAATTTCCGAAGGATTTCCTGGAGGAATTTCCGAAGGAATTCCTGGAGGAATTTCCGAAGGATTTCCTGGAGGAATTTCCGAAGGAATTCCTGGAGGAATTTCCGAAGGAATTCCTGGAGGAATTTCCGAAGGAATTCCTGGAGGAATTTCCGAAGGAATTCCTGAAGCAATTTCCCGAAGGAATTCCTGGAGGAATTTCCGAAGGATATCCTGGAGGAATTTCCGAAGGAATTCCTGGAGGAATTTCCGAATGAATTCCTGGAGGAATTTCCGAAGGAATTCCTGGAGGAATTTCCGAAGGAACTCCTGGAGGAATTTCCGAAGGAATTCCTGGAGGAATTTCCGAAGGAATTCCTGGAGGAATTGCCGAAGGAATTCCTGGAGGAATTTCCGAAGGAATTACTGGAGGAATTTCCGAAGGAATTCCTGGAGGCATTTCCGAAGGAATTCCTGGAGGAATTTCCGAAGGAATTCCTGGATAAATTTCCGAAGGAAGTCCTGGAGAAATTTCCGAAGGAAGTCCTGGAGAAATTTACGAAGGAATTACTAAAGGAATTTCCAAAGGAATTCCTGAAGGAATTTCTGAAGGAACTCCTGGAGGAATTTCCGAAGGAATTCCTGAAGGAATTTCCCGAAGGAATTCCTGGAGGGATTTCCGAAGGATATCCTGGAGGAATTTCCGAAGGAATTCCTGGAGGAATTTCCGAAGGAATTCCTGGAGGAATTTCCGAAGGAATTCCTGGAGGAATTTCCGAAGGAATTCCTGGAGGAATTTAGGACGCCCATGCCGCTTTAAAGTCACCTCAAGTCTGGGCCCCCTCCAGAGCATGAGCATGAGCATGAGCATAGATGACCGCACAATTCGTAGTTGCTACTCCGTGATTGACTAGAGCAATCGAGATTGCACAAGGAACCAATGAATAGGGCTTAGGACTAGCATACTATTATCAATGCCCACAGTTCAAGAGCTCTCAACTTTAATAGGGTCAATAACGGCTCCGGCCACGTCCTTACGGTCATCGAGGATGGGAGGGAATGTTAGTAAGACAAACGTTGTTATAAAGACCGCGAATCGCTGAATCTCCACGTTTGTCTCAGGAAGGATTTGTTTGTTAGTAGGGTGAGATATCGGTCAGATGTCAGTCCGGGAGTCACCTATGGTTGGTGATATGATTTGACAATGGATCAATATACACAAACCGCCGTTAACAATCGACCACTTTTCGACGCAAGAACTAGCCAAAAAGAAAATTCTATCGCGCGTCTCCACCCCACTAGGGAGCAGAAACCTTTAGTCTATTCCACACAGAAATACACTAAACGCGACTCACTTGTCGGCGCCCGGATTTTTTTTTTGACCGGCGAGCCCGAACTAACACTTTTCACTCTTTTGTGTTAATGCAAAAAATGAAAGAAAATATTTATTATCAACTAAAAATGTATTGGGAACTGGCCAAGTTTTCGTTAAGGAGAAGTGAGAAGTCAGGAGCAGGAAGGTGCGCACGCAGCTCCAGCGTGGGATCTCCGATTCATTTCTCCGCTAGCCTGCCAGTGAACGGAGCGTGATTGATTTGGACCATCAACCAAAAACGAGACGGGCTGTGTGCAATGGATGTGGCTGTGCAAAGGTTACATGTAGTCCAAAAGATGTGGTGGATGCGATTGCTCATGATAAGCACTCGCAGAAGCGGGTGAGGCAGCCGTCAGGTGAGGAGCTGTTTGGCGGTGCCCGCAAGACTAAGCGAATACTTACCCCGAAGGTTAGCATCAATGTCTGCAAGTCGGACCCAGCCAGATGTCCCGGAAAGCTGGGAAGGGTGGCCCTGAAAAGACTGGTCCGTCCCGGAAGGATGGAAACAAGGGAATGCGACCCTTGGTAGGCCCTCAGCATCCCCAAAGAGTGAGGTGAACGAAGGAGAGGACCCCCCTTGGACGAAATTCGAGCGGACGAAGAAGAAGATAAAACTGCAGGTCGAGGAAGTTAGAGACGTCAAACCAAGGCATAAAAGGGAAGATTCCAAGCGCAAGAAAGGCGACGCGCTCATCATCAAAACCGAACAGTCGAAGTACTCGGACGTCTTCAAGCCGATGCGAAACGATGCCAAGCTTGTGTTTCTGGGAACCGTCGTGCGCAGTATCAGACGTACTCCTACGGACTAGATGATCCTGAAGCTGAAGCGCGATATGGAACACAAGGGTGCCGCCTGCAAAACTTTGGCGGAAGAGGTCCTTGGCGAAGGGGTAGAGGTGAGGGCTTTCACACAAGAGGCGACTCTGAAGGTGAAAAACCTAGACGGTCACCGAAATGGAAGAGCTTGTCAGGGCACTGTGGCAACAGTGCGAGGTGCACGTGTCCACCGCAGCCGTTAGGCTACGGATGGGGTCGACAAGGACACTGCTAGCTATGGTTCAGCTACCTGTAGCGGACGTAAAAAAGTTCCTTAAAATAGGGACGATTAAGGTAGGCTGGTGAGTTTGTCATCTGACGTTCCACGAGCCACCGGAGGTTTGTTTCAGGTGTCTGGAACCAGGACAAAAATTATGGGACTGCAAAGATCGTGACAGGAGTAAAAGCTGTGTAGGCGATGCGGCGCTGAAGGCATAACGCTACACGACTCCACCCACGTGTTTGATTTGTTCCGGGAGAACCGTGAACAACAGGCTTCCAACGGTTGGTCAAAGGTGCTCGACCTTCAAGAATCCGCAGTAAACAAATTTCAGTGCAGGTAACGCAGCTGAACCTGAACCACTGTGACGCGGATACTGTCATAATAGCGGATTCATACCGAGTACCCGCCGGCAACGGCATTTGGGTCGCGGATGATGCCAGAAAAATGACGGCGATATGGACGATGGGTAAATACCCCGTCCAGGAGTTTGTGTCTACTACCCATGACGGCTTCGTGGTCACCAAAGTAAACGGGGTCTTCTTCTGTAGCTGTTGTGCGCTTTCACGGTGACCGATCGAGAAGTTCACGGAGATGCCGGACTGTATGACAACCGTGCTAACAGGGCGAAGGCTGGTGATAATTGCGGGTGACTTCAATGCCTCGGCCGTCGAATGGTGAATCAGTCTCACCAACCAGCGTTGTCAGATCCTGCTAGAGACACTGGCAATGCTAGATGTCGACCTAGCTAATGTCGGTATCAAGAGTAACTTCAGTCGAAACGCGCATGATGCGCCTAGGCAAGTCCAGAAATGGGAGACCACCGGCTTAGTGGTGGACTCAAGCGATTACGGACCTGCGCCGCGCCTGCCTACGGGTTAAGTGGAGGATGCAGCAGGCACGACCTGAGGAAGAGCGAAACGAACGGCGGGTGGTGTTCGCAGCTGCAAAAGCCGTGCTGAAGACCGAGATAAGGGTTAGCAAAAGACCTGCTTTGAGGGTCTCTGTCAGAGTGCCAGTAATACAAATCCGTGGGGTGATGCCGATAGGATCGTGATGGCCAAGACAAGAAGTGTAATGGCTCCTACATAGCAGTCTTCAGAGATGTTTGAAACGATCGTCGAGATACTCGTTCTGCGTCATGATCCTAGTCCTTGACCTCCTTTTGTAGGAGGGGGCTGAGGGGAGGGTCACCGATGAAGAACTTGCGGGGTTTGCAGAATCCCGTAGCGTAGGTAAGGCACTAGGTCTAAACGGAGTTTCGAACTGTTAATTCATCTGAACTTTTCAGAATTTTTGCTGAAAGCGTTGAATCAACACGACATCATGATATTATTTGTATTACTATAACAAGCCTTTTACGAATTATTTAGAACACCAAAGAAGTAATAAATATTTCAACCCGAAAAACCCTCCTAATTTCGTCTTGTCGTACCCGCAGTTCTCCTTCTTTACCCCGTCCAATCAAATCATACTCCGTTTCCTCATTCCAACATCCGACACGGAAACACTATCTCGTGCGACAAAACGACATTGTGTCTGGTTTACAGCCTCCAGCAGCCGGGAGTCATCCCGAAACACGAGAAGGATATCGCTTTCCCCGCATGCACTGAGCGATCAGCAGACAATCGATTCTCTGTGGAGCAGCATCCGCGTCGCACATACAATGAAGGCGCGTGGTACATACGCGTAAGTCTCCGTCGTCGTCATCGTCGTCCGCCTGCCTATGAACTATGACTTCCCGGTGTGTTCCGGTGTTCCGATGAGCGCGTTGGCTGCTGCTGAATGCTTCTCTCCGGCTGAGGAGGCTGAATGTCGTATGGTGCCATGAATCATTAATTTTCGAATCTATTTTAATTAGAAAATTATTTATTCAGGTGAATTATGCCGAACGGCGAACGACATTGGCACACGGTGTGGTTGATGACGACGATGGCACGCTGATGATGATGATGATGGTGATGATAGCGGCACAGAATGTTTTGAGCTAGGGTTGTTCAAATTGTTTGATGAAAAAGGAAGATTTTGATTTAGATAAAGACTTTTCTAATTATTTTTTGTTACAATCAACCAAAAATTATTAATCATTGTTTTCTTTCTGAAATACATAACAACTTTGTAGAGCATTGACACATGATGTCGCCTGAAGCATCTTTTGATGGCCAATACTGGTATCGACCCGTACGACGAAAAGTTTCCTCCAGCTGTAGCAAATATCAAACCCTAAATTCCATGGTACTTGTGAGGATCTGGATCTGCGCTGTGGAATTGCCCGGAGGCACGATGGGCGTGTGCTCCTAATGCAGGTCTGCTGAGAGAAGTATGGCTTCCACTGGAGGGTGGGATTCTCCTGCGTGGTCCAACACGTCCGGTGTGTTCGGTTGCCGATCGAAGAAAGAGGCAAAGTCATGGCCTGTCTTGCGCTTGTCTGCACTGCATTGACAGTTGGGCGTTAGGCGTCACTCGGTCCGTTAGTAGGATTAGGGTGACACAATCAACACGCTAAGTACAAGTTACTCACTAAGCATCACATACCACACTGTACTCATAATGTGTTTAACGTTGAACAATTCGTCATTAAAATCAACGTCATCATCAAACTTTTGAAAGCAGTTTTTTGTTCAAAACAGAAGTTTTTGTCATGAAAATGTATTCACTACATTCCACATGAGGAATGAAATGCAGTGAAGACATTTTAAGGTCATTATTTTGATTTAGAGCAAAAAAACCTGCTTTTCATTTTCTAAAACATGATAACGGATGCTTGAGCCTTTAGCATAAAATAATCCAGGTACTTAAGCATACAAGTTTCTAGCACAACTGCTTGGGAAGTTTCTGGAGGTCCCGGATTAATTTTTCAACATAACTCCATAGATCAATGGAAAGTCTATAGCTTTAGCGGTAATTGGAAATGTCTATTGTAGTTTTTTTTGGGGGAAAATCTACGATGTGTTTCTGAAGCAATTTTAATTCATTTCTATTGAAATGAAAAAATCTTAGATGAAAATCGCCGACTAATTTCATTTGATTTTCATAGACAATGTTTGCAAAACTTTCTTAGTTCTCTTCAGATTTGCCCAAATATTTAAACAAATACTTTTTTCAACTTTGTTTAGAAATAGGGGAAATTACCTATTCTCGGCCGTTTTGTTCTCTGCGTCTTTGGAGGTTTTTTGAAACCTATTGAACTCAGAGTTGGTCTCAAATCCTTCCCAACTAAGCTGAATTGTATGGCCAAGTTTCAGGCAATTCGGCTGACAAAACCCCCCATGACGAAAAGAACAAACCTGCCAATAATACTCATTGTCACCCTATATGGAGTTTGTTAAGAATCTGCCATCTTCGTCAAATTCCTACTATCGCGCCACTTGGGCGGTGGCTTCTATATTCGTCTGTTTTCCACTATAACTCAATCAATTTTGAACCAATTGACTTGAAATGTTGTACACGGGTAGATACTATACCTATCTCATCACATTCCAAAAATTGTGTCAATTGGTTAAAATTTGACTGAGTTATAGTGGAAAACAGACGAATATAGAAGCCACCGCCCAAGTAGCGCGATTCCCTATATCAAGAAATCGACCATATTTTTTCGAAACAAGGTTGGTCAGAAAGGTGTCCAATATTCCGCCCAAAATTATTGCTAGAGTTTCTCTAAAAAAAATGAAGGACTCTCCATGCTACAGAATTTTGAAGATCAGGCGGAGATTTTCTCGCGGATTACCGGTAAAATTCATTGTACAATTGAACAAGTTATCAGAAACTTTGACGCTTCATTAATATTTGGATAGACAGCTGATTTCTGCAGTTTAAAATTAGGTAGAACCACAAGATAATACCGTCAAGTCGCCATTCACCGTGGGTCTAAGAAAATTTGAGGCGAATAAAGGCTGTCGTTTTACACCAATCTTATAAACATTGTTGGTACCGCCTTCATTATTGGTTAGAATTAAAGTAATAACCACAAAAGTAGAAAATGTTTCACAAAAATTAATGATATAGAACATTTAGTAGAGGGTGGGAAGGTCGCCTGATTCCGTGGTAGGTCACCATTCACCGTGTATCAGAGGATACCTTCTCTTTTGTTTGAAAATGATCAAAACCACCTGGCAAAGTCAATTTTCTTCGTTTATATTCATTTTTAATAATAACTTGCAAGATTTATTTAGAAAAACGAGTGTTCAAATTTTCATTGTTTTATACTTATATGGGGCAACATGGGGCACGGTGGATGAAGACCATTGATTTTTAGGGTACCCATTTACCGTGCCCTTTTGTTTCAATTAAAAAATAAGTGGAATCGTACTTTCTTGGTAAACTTGCTTCGATAATGCAAAATACATACCTGATAGGTGAATTTAATTGCTTCTTAGTGAAATGATTTCGTAACTACATATAGTTAATCACTTAAATCACGTAAGAGCAGTTTTTGTTTTTTTTACTACGAATGCAGTAAACGAGCAAAATATTGCTTCATGTAAACACACTTCAATGTCAAAATGGTACTGTAAAAAGTTTCTAACCCGCGTTTTGACATGGTAACAATTCATTACTGTTGTATTGGTGAAATCAAAGTGAAATCGTCATACGATTCCATTGTAATATGGAAATAATGAAAAAATATTCGAAGGCCCACGGTGAATGGAGTCACCGTGGGGGCTCCACGGTACCAACATCTTGCTAAATGACAGTAATTTGAAGTTCTTATAACTAAAATCAGATCAAAAGATCTTTCCTGTTCTAAATATTTTTTTGTCCCTATGAGATTAGTCTTAGGAAGCATAAGCCCTTTCATAGGCGATTCCAGAGGCATTTTAGAAAGATTCAGGGTGTTTCAGTGCCGCACCCAGAATTTCCCTAAGACCTCCTGAAACATCCTTCAAATCCCTCCGTTGAGCCTCTTAAAACTTCTAAATCCCTCTGAAGCGTCTGATAAACCCTAAAATGCCCCCTGAAAACCTCCACGCCTCTGGAAATATCCTGAATGCCTGTGAGACGCCATGACCAGGAATCCTCAGAAACATCCTGGAATGCCCCTTACACTCTCTGAAATCCCCTGAGCTCATCTGAAATGCACATTAAATCCTTTGAGACAGTCTGCAACTCCTTGAGTGACAAGGCAGGGGTTTTTCCTAGTTTTGACAAAGAGCGGAGGGGCGCTTAGTGTATGCAACGTCGACAATTAGAGCGGTTTACCCTCAAAACCACTCCCTTGTTCTTGACCGAAATAAAAGAGAAGCAGCATCACTACAGTTGTGAGCCCCAACAGCACCTCACTTTGCCTATGGTACAGTGACCCCACAATTTATGAATCGACAAAAATGACCACAGTTTATGGATCACTCCATTTGATCAACATGGTGATTCATAAATAGTGTACAAAAATTAAGGTGATTCATCGGTGTGGGGTCACTGTATAACTTTTTTTAAATGCGTTGGATCACTTAGCGGTCTACGACAAAGTTATTCGGCTCATAATTACTCACAGAAATATTAAAAATAGTATCATTTTAATGCCAACCCAACTAACAATTGCAAGTCACAAATAAGCAAACTTGCTGAATTGTTGCTTAATAATGGTAATGATAGCTGAACTAAAATTATGCTCTACACATTACTGTTTAAATGATTTTTCAATTGAGAAAATAGTCAATGTTTGTGATTTGTTTGAACCTCACTGTACTTTCAGTGGAGCTTTTTTGTCGGATTCGCAGCTTTTCAAAAAAGATCGCCTACGATTTTCTCGATATTTTTATCGCCTACGCTTTGGTCGCTATTTGCTTCGACCGGTACAAACGCACCATAGCGGACGCCATCACTCCATGACTCCGTACATAGAACAGCCAAATTTTAAATCCAACAAGAAAACGAGCATATGTAAGTATAGAGAGATAGGGCCCTAAACCGATAAGCAAAATTTGTAAAACGAAAACTGTTTAAAAATATCTTTTTAGAATCCTTGAGAAAGGTTAAATACATAACCGAAACCGTCGGGTTACAATGCAATAGCCGTTTTTGCTGCCGTTAAAAGACTGCCAAGGCCGAAAATACCCCCTCTGCCGGTCATATTCATATCGCAATTAGTTTGTCTGGAAACAATATCTTCAGTAAGGACCAACACTTTTTGGCCGCATTCGATACAAGTTATCTCACAATGCGATAAAACTACTGACAGCGAAATCAGAATGGAAAACACGTGTTTTGAGCTGAACAGATGTTGAAGTATAAGGCGTTGTTCAGTTGATTACCTCGTGCTGTGCTAATTCACCACTGCTGAACACAAGTTCAGGAGTGATCATTATTGAGTCATGGGAAGATTATGTTTTGCTTTGGGTGCTGCATCTCACCATCTCTAGGATGGCGCAGATAGGAAGGCATGCGGCTGGCAATCGACAGGTCTCGAGTTTTAATTCGGATTTAGGTAATTTTATATGTAATTCTTATTTCATAATAGGTGTTCTCAACATGAGAGCAAATAATTACTCTCGTGAGAGTTCAACATTTTTGCATTTTATTTATTTTCAGTCATTTTTGGCAAAGCTTATTAATAACTTTCTTGTACATTTGTAAAACGTTTTGACAACAAAAAACTAAGTTGGTGCACAACATGATGCTTTATAACTTCTCCAAATTTGTGTGAACAAAACCCGAACATAGGTTGTACGTGAAAATAATTCAAATGTTGTTCAACATTATGCTGAATTAATTCGTCATAACGGTGCCTGTTGAATAAGTGATTGTTAGTTGGGAAAATCGCCATCTAATCTCTCTTCGGATTAAAGGACATGACATTCTGTGCAAAACCTCTAAGAGGGTGGGCCATTTAGCCGGAAGAAGCTTTTAAAGAGATTATCAAGAGGTTTTGATTGAACAAAACATAAAATGTTACTTGGGAGGGCATCAAGAGATATCCGATTAACAAGGTTTATCCGCTAGTGAGTCTTAAAAATTCCAGACTTTTGTATCTCGACAAACAATTTCGGCTCCGGAAATGCTGATCAGCACATCAAAAGCTATCCGCTAATGAACTAGTTTGTTCTAGGTTTAAACGCTAGGAAGCATTATAGTTTATTTTTGGTTTCAGTAACGGTTTTTGGGTTTCGGAAGCAGTAGGTTGTTAGCTTAAGGTCCCCTATTCACCGTGGTGGGGCTGCCACCTTAGGTATAGCTTCCGGTGGAGGAGCATTTCATACTCAGCTGCTGGATGCCAGAACAGACGCTGTTTGAGCCGCACCTCCTTGGTGAACAGACGCTCGAGACGTACCTCCCCAATCTAGCTGAAGGCAGGAGGACAACAGTGTCCAGGCACACAACTCTTAGCTGGCGTTCTTTGTCATCGCTTGACCCGAGGAAGCATGAGGTAGGAACTTGTGAGGACGCTCTCCTTTTCGACTCACCGTTTTGCAGCCCAAGCACTATAGTGCCTCTTAGAAAATTCAAACTTCTGCACTGCACTACATAAAAGAATTTTGTCTTCGGAAAAGTTCATTCAAATTACTTCCTCTAGGAGGCGCAAGTGAGTCTAAAGTTCTTTATCTAGAGATTGTTTTCCACAAAATTTTCCAGGAGTTTCGTTTGTGATGTTTACATATCTTTCTTTTGAGATTAAGTTCCGTTGGGTTCTACCTTTGAAAATTCCTCAAGGTCCTTCAGAATTTCTTTGAAGAGATTTTTTTAGGAATTCATTCAGAAGAAATATTCCAGGAGTTCTTTCTTCGCATCAGAAGTTCGAAATTATTCACTGAGGTGCTCCTGCTGATTTACTTCAGGATTCTCTTTGAAGTTTAAGCATAAATTCCATTGGGTATTTATGAAGAAGTTTCTTCGTTAATTCTTCCAGAAGTTCCTTCGATAATTCGTCCAGGGGTTGCTTTCCAAATTCTTCCAGGAGTTCCTTAGGCAACATCTCCATGAGTTCTTATGACAATTAATCCAGAAATTCCTCCAGGAGTTTGGTCGAGAATTCATCCAAGAATTTCTTCGGGAATTCCTCCAGAAATTCCATAAATAATTTCTCCAGCAGTTCGTTATGGAATTCCTCCCGGAATTCCATCCGCAACTCCTTCCGGGATTCATCCAGAAATTCCTCCCGACATAAATTCCGGAATTCATCCAAGGATTGCTTTCGGGCTTCCTCCAGCAGATACTTGGAGATTTACTCCTAGGATTCCTCCAGGAATTCCTTCCGGGATTCTTCCAGGAACTCATTCCTGGATTACTCAATGAGTTCTTTCTGGAATCGCTTCAGCAAATTCCTTCCGGAATTGCTCCAAGTGCTGTCTTTGATTATTCCTTTAAAAATTTTCTCTTGAGTTTTTTCATGGAGTTTCCTCTAGGAATTGCTCCAGGAGTTCTCTCCTGAAGCAATCCCGGGAGGAATTCCTGAAGGAATCCTGGATGGAAATCCTGAAGGAATCCTGGAAGGAACTTTTCAAGAAACTCCCGGAGGAACTCATGAAGGAAATTTCCGGAAGACTCCTGGAGAAATTGTCGGAGGAACTTCTGGAGAAATTTCCGGATGAATTCCCGGAGGAATTTTTTTTTTTTTTAAAGACGTGGACACCGTCTTCAGCCAGAGGCTGCACAGACTGAATGAAACTTAAACACTAGACAAGGGACACATGGAGCATGCACCAGTGGATACGGAGAAGAAACTATTCTCACGAAAAGTTTCATCGCCCGGAGCGGGAATCGAACCCTCACCCCATAGCATGGTGCGATTAGAAGCTTGGTGACCCTAACCGCACGGCTACGAGGCTCCACAAACTTATTTTCTCGAAGGAACACCTGTAGAAATCCCCTAAGGGAATCCTGAAGGAATCCCCTAAGGGAACTCCTGGAGGAATCTTCTGAGAGAGCTCCTGGAGGAATTACCCCTTTGCAAGAATCCTAGAAAGAATCCCCTGAGGAAATCACTGGAGATATCTCCAGAGGGAACTCCTGGAAGAATCCCCCCAAAGAATCCTCAGGAAGTATCCCCTGAGAATCTTCTGTTGAGACCCCTGGAGAAATCTCCTGGAGGTCCTGGAGAAATCGTTGGTCTGAAATCCTGAAGATATCTCCGGTGGGGACTACAGGAGGATTCCCCGGTCTGAATTCCTGGAGGAATCTACATTTCAAATTCCTGAAGGAATGCTCGGCAAGAGTTCCTGGAGAAATCTTCAGAGGGAACTACTGAAAATTTCCCCTCAGGCAAGCTGTGGAGGAATCCCCTTAAGGAACCCTTGGAGGAACTCCATCAGGTATTTTTGGTGGAATCCTCAGTGGGAACTCCTGGAGGAATTCTTAGCAGAAATTCTTGATGGAAGCAGGTATTCCTGGAGGAATCCACTTTGGGAACTCCAGAAGGAATACCCAGAGGGAGTTCCAGGAGGAATCCCCAAAAAACATCGTGGCGGAATATTCTTAAGAAATTCTTAGAAGATATACTACAGTAATCATAAGAAGTAATTCTTGGAGGAATCCTCAGACGTAATGAATTCGTGACGGAATCACTAGAAGGAAATAAAATGAAAATCGCGTTAAGTACAATTCCACTAAGAATTTGCATCCTTTGACAGATACGTATTTTGACCTCAACTGTAAGGTCGTCTTCAGTGTCTTGTACTTGACTCGACTACAAGACACTGAAGACGACCTTACAGTTAAGGCCAAAATACGTATCTGTCAAAGGATGCAAATTCCTAGTGGAATTCAAAGGAACAGTACTTAACGCGATTTTCTTTTTATTTTCAGATATTCCCCTAACAAGCAAAGGTTAATCATCATCATTAGAAGGAACTTGTAGCGGAAATTCTAGGAAAGTCCAGGATAAATCTAGAGTGAATTTCGGGATGGATTCTCCGAGGAAATTTTTGAAAAAGTTTTCTGCCAAGGACTTCTGAAACAATCTCTCAAGGAATGAAGAATGTAGCATTTTTACAGGATCCGGTCAGTCTAAAATTTATACAGCATTACAGCATGTAGGAACCTCCAAACTGTGGTCACAAATGCTGTGGAAATAAACTCTTCCTTCGGCTTGATCCCGGAAACCGTTGCTTATCCGTCTTGTAGTTTCCTTCCGATAAGCAATCCCGAGTTTGCGGGTAGCCTTAACTTAAATCTGATGCAATCTCCTTTGCTCCAATGGTGCAGTTCGGTGGAACTGGTCCTTTCTCCTGCCACACGCTCCTGGTGGGTCCGGCATTTTGTGCTTCCAAAAAACCTTTTTGATTTTTGAAACAAAATTTGAAACACCGCACCGGTGCATGTGGAAAGTTTGGTTCATAATTTTGGAACAAGAAAAGGATTTGGACCACCAGTGAAGTTGCCCTTAAGGTCTGCCTGACTAGAAGCTTCTAACAAATTTCTAACACAATTCTAACTAACCCTGAGATTTATAACTTATTGTGTTTAATATCTGTTTTAAATAATTGGTGTGCATAAAATATTATAACACAATTATATCACATTGTGTTATAAAAGCTGTTTATAATTCATTTTAATATTCTTAAGTTTTGAGTCTTTGGCATTCAGATAGTATTGTAAATTTTGATATTAACTAGTTATTTTGAAGACAAAATTTATATCACGCTTTGTTATAATTTTGATCTTTTTATAACACAATAAGTTATTTTCTTGATTACATCAGTGTGCTTTTCGCAACAATTTTAGTTACTTTAACATCATCCTGCATCTAGTTGTTACAAACTTGATATAATTTTCTAGTCGGGTGTACTGAAGATTCCACTGAAAATGTATAAAGCTCTTTTTTTTCCTCAGTTGCTTTATTACATTTTCTAAATATCGATTTGTGAAAAAAAATACGAATAATGTCGAAAACTCATTTTAAGTTCACCGGAAACTTCTCTATCAGTTCAATGGGATTTTATTCCTAGAATGTCGGTGACTGGATTCAATAAAGTTGAACTAGTTTTTCTCAGAAACATTTGCACTTCGATAGAGAACAAAACTAATATTATGATATACCCTCAACAAAAATAAAAAGCATCCCTACGTACAAGCATCTTTCGCTCATAACACGCCTTCAAATTGGTTGCCACTATGTCGAAACGACCTTGTTCCGATAAACGGTGACAGCAGATTCGCCCGGCAACTTGCTCTTGTTTTTCACCTTTCATTCATAACACTATTATTGGCCAAACAGACCAACCCATCCAGCTGTAGTCCGTTAAACAGTGGCAATGTTGTTGATATGGCTGATCATCACCCTGTTCGAATCTCATGCCGTGAATTAATTAACAAATGCTGACAACAATCAAAACAGGTCCTGCTCCTGGCCTCACGATTTCAGAACAGGCCCGTTTAGAAATTTCACCTACACAGAAAGCGAACGCTAATCCTTTCTAGTCATCCTTTAGGTCGACCTGGATCAACGTCGGTGGCACCACGTGTTCCGACACACTCTTCTAATTATGTAGTTAACTGGTGTCGTTTCCGTTTCCTTCAAAAATACAGCTCTTGCTACTACTGAATGGAGCTGATGGTGGTGCTGCTGCTGTGAACCTGATAAAGAAGTTTTCAGTTTCAGCTCAACAACGTTCCGGCTTCCGTTTTTCATCCACGCTGCGTAACTCTTTAACGACGTGAAACTGAACCGGGGCCAAACACTTGTGCTTCTACAGTGGTGATCAGAAGTTTTTGGATGGAAAAATAAGGAAGAGTAAACTCTGCTTCTTGAGCCTCAGTTATTGCAGATTATCTTTCTAATAAAACAGAAACAGTAATTTACATTTTCTATATTGTTCACTATCTTTGCATCACTACTGTGTAACATTTCGTCATTAACTAGCAAAAACAGCATCCGCCCTCTCATCGTCGTCGTCGTCCGCATCCGTTCTCCAATCCGTGGCACACCCCCGCAAGGAAGCGACTGCCAGCAGCAGTTTACCCATTCGCGGATGTTTCCACTAGATTAACTAGCTTAAAAATATGAAATGTTTTTGAAATTAAACATTTTTCGTGCTCATTTTCGCTGCTGCCCCGGCCGGCGCGTCGGTGGTGGCACGGCACCTCGTTTTCCGCAGCAGCCAGCGCTGATGTTTAAATCAGAGGAAAATGAGCAGCCGTGGAGCTAATCCGCTCGTTTTCCACACATTTTCATCAAAAGCAGCATGCTCACACTGTGAGTGAAAGCGGCTGCCTGCCGCCAGCTCGGGTGAAGCGCATTTTGCGATGGTGCAGTCTGATCCTTGGCGGAAGAACGACCCGCGTGGAAGAGTTTTTTTTTTTTCTTTTCTTGCAGCTTTGGGTAGTTTTTGCAACAGTTTGGAGCTCCATCAACAGGAAACATTTTCGCGAAATGTTAGGCTGGAAAATAAGGAAATATTTTTGTTCTTTGTAATAAGATAGACTTCAGTGAAGTGATAGTGAATTATCCCGGTTACTTCATAGATTTGATCTTTCGCTTAATTTGTTTTTGTTCAATTCGCAATAAAATATACTTGGTAAAATGCGGATATTTAAAAGGTTCAGATTTAATGTAAGTAGTACTCTGCTCCATCAACACCAAACAAGTTCTTCTCTTATCAGATGTGGGACTCATTATTTACTGTGGAATTTTCTACAGAAATTCAGCGATATCTTTAATCGTATTTTCAGAAAACGACCTAAGAATTTAAAATCAAAGAAGTTAGTGCGAATATTATAAGTAAGTTTATTGCCAACCAGGCCCGTGCACAGAAGTGGCGTCAAGTGAGGAGTTTTTCCCTATTTTTGCAAAAGGTGGAGGGGCGGCTAGTATATGAAGCGTCAGTAATGGGGGGGGGGGGTTTAACGCCTGAGCAATGCAAATTTATAGGGATGTAACAAACGATTCCTGAGGATTTGTGGAAACTAAGTGAAATTCCATTCAAAATTTTGATGAAATCCTGCAACAGCTTGCATATAAATTCAGTAAAACACTTTTCTGGAAATCGCTTAAACACAGACAAACAAACGTTTCACTTGAAACAAAATGCGATAAAAATCATCGTCATGACAACATAATCGCACAATGCTAAATACGCTGTGGTTCGCAAACCCACTGAGTAGATGGCGGTAGTGAGCAAACATCAAACAGGAGCAGAAACGATGCGAGCGTCATGAGCGAGCGATTTGAGAACTAAGGAATATTTGAAAATCCGTTACAAAAGGAAACGATGGGAAGTGAGTAGAGTGAGACGTCTGTTTGTCTGTGCCTTAAAGTTATGTAATGTATTCTCAAAAAATATCAATTATTTGAGCTAATTTTTTGCAGGACATTCTTCTGAAGGACATTCTTCTAGGACTCTTGGTGTCTGCTATACCCTCCACGGTGTCAAAATCTCGATTATTATCAAACTTTTAAGTACCTCGGATTTTTTCTTCGAAAACGATTAGTATTTTGGCTACATTTTCTCAATCGTAAGACCAGAAAATATTCTATATGGCTCAGAACTGTCTTTTATTGAATTTTTGTATGAAAAATATCCAAAAACATAGCTAAATCAAAATTTCAAATTCTACAATTATAAAATACAGCCGGGAAGCTAACATTCTCCGAAGAAAGATCCGAGGTACATGAAAATTCGATAATAATCGAAATTCCCAAGTAACACCGAAAACATAATCAGAAGTCCCTCTGTTATTGGCTGTTTCCGGTCAAAATGGATTTTTAGGCGGAATTACTTTATATCTTCCAACGTTTCGGCCCTTGGTTTGGGCCTTCCTCAGGGAGGTCTAAAATTGGGGTTTATTTATTATGTTGGGATTGTGGTTTATGTTTTTTACAAAAATTACTCACTATAGCCCGTTGCTGGGCTGTGGGCTGTCGGTATAAACTTTGTGGTTTGTCTGCAAGTTTTGTTTTTGTTATTTTTTACGTGTTATGGTTCAACAAACAACACGAATGAACTAAAAAAATATATAAACTATCACAATATTTTGCAGCTCACATTTATATTTTACGACATAAAATGGTTTGAGTCTTCCTGTAAGAGTTTCAAAATTGAACAACAAAGTGGGAGCAGGAGTAACTGGCCCAGGGATAAACCTGTCGATACCCATGGGAAAGTATCCAACTGTATTCCAGGCAGAAATTCAAGCAATTTTAGAATGCTCTAATATATGTTTGCAAAGAAACTATAGGCATTCAAATATATGCATATTGTCTGACAGTCAAGCAGCACTAAATGCTTTGAAGTCAGCGGTATGTACATCAAAACATGTTTGGGAGTGCATTAAATCACTTCAATATCTGTCCTGTCGTAATCAGGTCAACTTATATTGGGTTCCTGGCCATTGTGGAATTGATGGAAATGAAAGAGCCGATGAATTAGCAAGGCTTGGATCATCTCTTCAGTTCATAGGGCCCGAACCTTTTTGTGGGCTATCTGCCTGTGCTTTGCGAATGGAGTTCAAAATAAGAGAACATTCGAAAGTGACGAACAATTGGAAAAACACTTGTATAGCAAGACAAGCAAGGCGATTTATTATTCCAAATGTTTCTAAGACTTGTAAAATACTGGATCTTTCCAAAAAAGATCTAAGCGTATATACTGGGCTTATAACAGGTCATTGTCCGAGCCGATATCACTTGAAGCTTATGGGAAAACTTCAAGATGATATGTGTCGCTTTTGCGGCACAGATAAAGAAGACTCGGAACATCTACTGTGCCACTGTCCGGCACTCTTTACAACAAGACGTAAGTTCTTCGTCAAGGGGCTGTTAGAACCCTCTGACATTTGGAGAACAACACCCAGTACGGTAGTGCAGTTCATTCGAAGTGTCGAACCGTGCTGGGTTAATGCTATTAATCAAACGATGGCGATCACTCACAATAGTGGTACGTCATCTTGATATACATAGCTATAATAAAACTTATCAGGGGCAT
The DNA here is from genome assembly GCF_035046485.1 of Aedes albopictus. Lineage (NCBI taxonomy): Eukaryota > Metazoa > Arthropoda > Insecta > Diptera > Culicidae > Aedes > Aedes albopictus. The sequence goes on from NC_085138.1 coordinate 334,039,691, forward strand.
ATGTCACAATAGATCAAAAAACTGGTCGCAGTGATGGAAATACCCGACACGGATTAAAAAAAAAAAAGAGTTTCTTTAAAGACCACTTCAGACCACTTACGTCAACCCGTAGCACTATCAGGAGGATTTGTTTTGCTATTTATAATAATGGTATAAGTTTGCTTGAATAAGATGAATGGGGTCAATAATGACGTAGATCGCAAAGGAAACTTCCTTGAATTTCTTCATGCCTACCACACGATAAACAAATGAAAGCCCCTCCACAGCTCAACAGACTCAATATGTTTGATAAGTCGTATTAGAGTAATATTTTCAGTCTTACTTCCAATACTTGTTTTGGTTAAGTTCTGCCGAAACATAATATGCTTCATTTGTTCTTATGAAGTCATATTGAGGGTTTCTGCAGTATGTATGCAAACATGTGTAATATGATGACAAGTTCAGTATGTTTCATAAGTGTATGTTTCATGAGTAACATTTTCAGTCTGTCTTTCAATACTTGTTTTCGATAAAGTTTTTGTTAAACATAATTGGTTTTGTTTGTTTACATTAAGTCATATTGATGTTTTTTCAATAAGTAAACAAACATACATATGTAACATAAACTAAAGTCATTATTTTTAACTAGGCTATGTTACATTACCGATCATGAAAATGTCTATATGATGTTCAATATGGAATAAATTAGGAATAAAAACTATACTTTTACCGTGCCAATGCTCTACAATTTTGATTGTATTAATTAATAAAATTTCAATTGGCTCGACGGCATACATCAATTTTATCATCCTGGAGAAACTAGTAGTGTACCACTTTTCTAGGTGAAAATTCTTATCGACTTTCACTGCATTTTTTCTGAAAAATTACTCATTTTACGAACCGACAACAATGTTGATAAAGACTAAAATATTAACGCGTACTGAAACGGCAAAAATTAGCAATAGCCAATATCTCACAGAAATAATGTTAAGAACTATCAAAGTCTTTGATAACAGAGAGGTGTTCCTTCTTTTTATCATCTGCACAAAAAAACTATTGAAAAATGTCCATAGGGTTGCCAGTTATTCAACAAAAACCGAAATTTTTATTGCTTCATCCATACAAAGTGTTAGGCGATTGTGATCAAGTTTATTGCTAATTTCTAATTTTTAATTGAGCGATAATATAGCTGCTGTTGATAATGATATTGATTTTCTCGAGGTAGTGACACTACCTCCTGTCAAATTTTCGTTTATAAAATCAGCCCAAAAATGTGAAATACATTTTCTGCTTCTTCTGACGTTGTCAACACTGGACCAAAGCCTGCTTCTCAGTTTAGTGTTAGTCTACGAGCACTTCCACAGTTATTTATTTAGAGCTTCCACTGCCAATGTCAATTTTGCATGTGTATGTCACGTTAAAATTTCTTCATTCGTATGCATATGAATTGTGATGGCTATATGTATGACATTGTAAAAAGAATATTTTCAATTTACATTTACAAATTTTACAGATTGGTAAGCATTAAGCTAATTTGTAATCATATCTCGAATCATTTAGTATGCCGAGCCCAAGTATGCCATTTATTTTTTCATTAATACTTTCAATATTTATAAAATATCCAGTCAAATATCCCATTTTCATCCATGATGTATGATTTTTTTTTTGCAAGAATTAGAAATATTATTTAGGAAAACAAAGCACGTTAGGTTACAAATGCTCAAGTAAAACGATGGTTTTAATTTGTTTTATTTTATTATCCTTCAAAGATACGTGTTTATAAGGCGCATTAAATTTATCGAAGTACAAATGCCTATTTCACCAGAAAAAATGACTCGCACCACAATTTCTGGTCATAAAAAGCCAACTTTAAGTTGGAATAGTTTAGCTGAAATAATATCGCAAGCCATATTTTGCACTTGAATAGTTTTTTTTTGTCATTTTGAAACTTAGTTGAATACGGTTATGCAACAAACATTGATTACGTTTTAGAAAAGAAACTGAATGTTCATCCTCAATTAGAAAAAGAAGACGTGTAGTTTGTTTATTGAAAGTTGTCAGAATTATGTACTGTAAAACATACTAAGAAACATTATAAAGTATGCTTTGAATCATATAGAACATGATTATAACATCTCAAATATGTTATCGAAGCTCACCCTTCTGCGCTTTTTTGGTCATACATCTGTCTGAAAAACGGTTTTATTGTTATGAACCAAAACACAGTAACTGGTCATATTGGTGTCGAAATAATTCCTATAGAACATGTTGTGTTACTTGGGTTTTGACTTCGTGCCCTCAAACAAGACGATACAGAAAAATCTGTATTAATACAAATTTTTGATAAAATAATCTGACATCTCTGCTCATGAAAACCCTGTGAAACTTCCAGAAAAGTCTCCGAAATCCCCCTAAAACGCTTGTGTAACGCCTTTGAAACCCGCCGAAAATGCTCTGAAACTTCCTGAAATGCCTCCGGGTTTCAGCGGATACCAGGAGATATCTATTGCTCTTTCGGGGGCTGAGGGTGTTATCGACGGGTTATGGAGGTGTGACAGGTACATTTTCAGGGGTTTCGGAGGATCTCAGTTGCGATACCTGTGCTCCGAGTGGGTTTCGAAGAGGTCTCGGTGGCATTTCAAGAAGTTTCAGACCATTGCCGGCTCGTTTCGGATGCGTTGGAGGGTCTCAGATGCGATTCATAGGGTTCAAAGGGGTTCTAGGAGAATTCCGGAGGTATTTCAGGAAGTTTCAGCGCATTTTCGACGGGTTTCAAAGGCGTTACACAAGCGTTTTAGGGGGATTTCGGAGACTTTTCTGGAATTTTCACAGGGTTTGCATGAGCAGAGATGCCAGATTATTTTATCAAGAATCTGTATTAATACAGATTTTTCTGTATCGTCCTGTTTGAGGGTATAGCAGACACCAAGAGTCCTAGATTTCAACTTCAAACGATGTACTTCTTTTAGACGGTTTTAATTTGCTATTTGATTTTCTAAAACGTACAAATTTTTATAAATTCTTTCAAGTTTTTAAGAAATTTATAAAGTTTTTTTTTAATTTATTTAAAAAAACATTCACATATTTTTGCTTTCTGAAAAATCTGAATCACATATAAAAAATCTGTATTTTTCTGTACTCTTTATCATGTCTGTATAGAAGTTTAAAAATCTGTATCACACAGAAATATTTGTATATCTGGCATCTCTGTTCATGGGACCCCATCACAGAAACTTTTGAAACGCCCCTGAAATGTTTTCTTTGATTTAAGGGTGTTCTTGAAGCACTCTGAAATGACCCTGACCAGAAAGGAAACGAAACACTCCTGAAACCTTCGTAATCCTATTGAAATGCCCTTGAAATCTTCACAATCGATTTATAATGCCCCTGAAACTTCTTGGAACGCCTTTAGGCTCCAGAAACCCCCTGAAACGAACGCTGCCGAAAAGCCCTTGAAAGCAATTGGAAAAATCTTTAAACATGTGTGCTTTAGGAATTTAATAAAAAAAACACTTGAGTTTCTCTCAATTGCTTTTGAAAGTGTTTCTTTTTTTTTCAGGCATTCCAACTGGAGTTACTTCTTGGACTTCTCCATGAATCCCTTTTGAGACTCATCCAAACATTTCTTTATTAAATGTTTTTTGGGATTACCCCGTGATTTCCTTCTAACATTCTTTCGGGATTCTCTGTTGGGATTGATGCAGGAGTACCTTTTGAAATTCCTCTTGCGATTTGGAATTCTAAGATCTCTCCAAGAATTTCTTCATAGATTGATCAAAAGATCCTTTTTGAAACTCTTTGATGATTTTTTTAGGGAATATCTCCAAGAAGTTTTTCCTGACATTCCTGTCGGAATTCCTAATAAAAATCTTATGGATTCTGGTGGAGGCTCGACTGTATCGTTTCAACTATCATTAAAGACGGCTACGCAATCTTGCAATTAGCAAGCGATGTTTATTATGTACTTGCCCAACGTTACGACACGGAGTAAGTGTCTTCTTCAGGGGTCCTATTAGACTTTTGCTCAGATTATTCCTCTTCATTCCAACAGAATAGCTATGACAGTCGTTGGATAGAATCTTATATATAAATGATGTTCCTAATTTCAACATTTCTTGTACGATGTTTGACTTTCGTGTGCAGCTGGTAGATTGTCCGGGATTATCTGGTGGTGATGATGACGTCTGTAAAGTCCTTGGCCAGAATCTTGGAGATTCGTCGAGAATGGGCAGGTATATATTAGAACAGACAAGTAACACTAGTTTACAGCATTTTTGAACTCGGTAAGCTGATGATCGTTTTTGGTGTAGAATCATGCCCTGAGTTCGAAAACGCGAAGAAAAAAATTACAGTAGAGCGGAAATTTTTTCGACTTTCCATACAAGGTTGATAATTTGAAATCGATTTTTGTTCTATTTTTAAGCAAAGTCGCTCACTTCACACATCTCATTCTCCGTAATCAATGCTCCGATTTAGCTGAATTTTTTACTGTAACTCGCCTACAGATAATATGTCAAATAAACGTTGAGAAAGAATTTTTAAATTGTTTTTTACTTATTGAAAAAAAAAAATACATTTCTCCATATATTTTTGAAAATTTTGCAAAAATTTAAGGAGATCGTCCTCAAAACTCGCCAATATCTTGAATTTCATCAATCTGACGCAAAACCTGCATTCAGATGATCGAAATGTATTATATTCAGCTTTTAATTTATGGAAAAAGATTTTAAATTTGTTGAACAAAACGCAAGATATTTGAATTTTATTAAATTCCCTATTTTAAAAAGGTGTAAAACTCGATATTGAGCTTAAACTCAAAAACTGTTCTACTTAAAATTTTTTGAAGCACGGTTTCAAAATCAGCGCTAAATTATGCTTCAAAAATTTTGGTTGTTGACAGAAGTTCACGACTTTCGTTTTATTTTGTAAACTAGTGCAATTAGATGTCTTCAGTTATCGTATGTTTCGAACGACTATCCATCAACGCAACCGCGAAACCAAATGCGGTGTCCAGGAAAAGAACTTTATAAAGTATAGGACAACTCCGCGCAAAGCCTCTTGCAACATCAGGTATCAGAAGGCCGGCTCCAGAGGCACGTTATCCTCCATTTGGGACATTTGTGCCATCGCCAAAATAACAGCCTATTTCATCATCTACCTGAGGGAAAAGGAAGGAAAAAGGATTTGGATGGGGATAGGGACAGGTAGGGAAATAGGAAAAATACCCTGGAAGAGGGTACTAACGCACAAGCGAACCACAATGGGTTCAAACAGCGCCCTGAAAAGGGCACTGTAATTACGCATAAAGCGAAAGAGAGCCTATAGCTCTTTACCACAGCGGGTTAAGAACAACAGAATATCCTGAAGATTCAGGTTTCTGAAGTCAGTTTCACTTAATAAGTGTTTACCGAATACTCGGAAACGCAGTTGCGCGAAAACTGGACAGTTACATATCAAATGATACGAAGTTCCATAATCGGATTCACAGCTATCACAGGCAAATGAATCAGCTTGCTGAATATTCGCCATGTGATAGCTGAGTCGGCAGTGGCCAGTCAATGCTTTGACCAGCATGCTGCAATTCTGCTTAGACAGATTAGTTAGATACTTCGCCACCCGTAGAGATGGCTCAGCACTATACAATTTGGTTTGACGACATGACTCCAAACTATTCCAATATTGTCTGTGTTGAGTGACAGCCCAGGTGTGAATCTGAAGCTTAATCCAACACTTCGATATCGGAATAGCTGGTTCAGGGCCAATGAAGTCATGTGATGCTCCAGAGCGAGCTAGCTCATCAGCCAATTCATTTCCAGCGATGGAAGAATGACCAGGTACCCATAGCAGGTGAACAGCGTTTGCTGAATTCAGCTCCTCGATTTGAGTTCGACAAGCGATAACTATCTTCGACCTGGAGTTGGCCGAAGCAAGTGCTTTAATAGCAGCCTGGCTATCTGAACAGAAGTATATTACTTTGCCCATTACGTGCTGCTGAAGTGCTGATTGCACTCCGCACATAAGAGCAAAGATTTCGGCCTGAAAAACGGTGCAGTGTCTACCAAGTGAATAAGACTGATACAGCCTTAGCTCACGAGAATAAACACCAGCACCTGCTCGACCTTCGAGAAGGGAGCCATCAGTGTAACATACGATGCCGTCTGAAATACTTCTTTCCAGATAACCAGATGTCCACTCTTCCCGGGAAGGGAATTTCGTGGAAAATGTCCTATATGGAAAATTACAAGCAATTGTAAGATCACTTGGAGCAAGGACAATTTTGTCCCAATTCACCAAAAGTGGAAACAACGAGGTGTGTGTTGATGTGCGGTTCACAGGAGTTTCCTCTAGTAGACCGAGTACCCGTAACCGGTAAGTGCAAGAAAGGGCTTCTTGTTTGAGATGAATGTGTAGTGGAGCAACGTCAAAGAGAACTTCTAGCGCTGCCGTAGGAGTTGAAGAGAACGCTCCAGACATCGCCATTAAGCACATCCTTTGGAGATGGCCTAATTTTGATTGAACCGTTCTCACTTCACCCTTTTGCCACCACACAAGACATCCATAGGCCAATATTGGCCGAACAACAGTTGTGTAGATCCATTTGATATACTTGGGTTTTAGACCCCAAGTTGTACCAAAAGTACGCCGGCATTGCCCGAAGGCCATACAAGCTTTCTTGATTCTGAATTCAATGTGAGGTGTCCAGGAAAGCTTGGAATCAAGAATGACTCCAACGTACTTTACCTATTCAGTCACATCGATTTCAGAATCAAAGAGACGCAAAGGTCGAACGCCATTACGGTTTCGCCTTTCCGTGAAAAGAACAATAGATGTTTTACTCGGATTAACCGAAAGGCCATATTGGCGACACCACCCCTCAACTACCTGAAGGGCGTTTTGCATCAGGTCGAAAAGGGTGCTGATGCACATACCAACTAACAATGTTAGGTAGTCGTCGGCAAAACCATAAGTAGGAAAACCGCTATTATTGAGTTGCCTCAATAGCGTATCTGCTACGAAATTCCACAAAAGCGGTGATAAGACTCCCCCTTGTGGGCATCCACAAACACTCAATTTCCTAATCCCTGCTAGACGCAATGTCGAGAAGAGATATCGGTTTTTGAGCATTTGGTGAATCCAATTGGAAATCATTGGAGATATACCATGACTCCGTGCGGCTTCCAATATGGCATCGAAAGACACGTTGTCAAAGGCACCCTCGATATCTAAGAAAACATCCAAACAAGATTGCTTTTGAGCGAATGCTTTCTCGATATCGTAAACAACCTTGTGTAAAAGAGTCACAGTGGACTTACCAGATTGGTAGGCATGTTGGTTCACATGAAGAGGCACGTTGGCCAGATGAACATCACGGATGTGATGATCTACAATGCGTTCTAAGCATTTCAGAAGAAAAGAGGTCAAACTGATAGGTCTGAAACTCTTTGCTTCTTCATACGACGCACGACCCACTTTCGGAATAAACTTTACAGTAATATCCCGCCAGGATTTGGGAATATACCCTGTAGCAAAACTGCAAACAAGTAGTTTATTCAAAACATGTTTGAGATAATCAAATCCCTTCTGAAGCAAAATAGGATAAATCCCATCTGCCCCAGGAGATTTGAAAGGAGCAAAGCTATTAAGAGCCCACTCAATCGATTCTATAGTTACAATACTCCGAGCCGAAGCTAAAGAATCATAACTACAAGAAAAGACATCAGGATCATCCGAAGATGTAATATCCACACATCCAGGGAAGTGTGTGCTGAATAAGCATTCCAAAACTTCCTCATCAGAGGAAGTCAGATCGCCATTTGGCAAATGAAGTTCGTTCACCCGGAAATCCTTAGATTTCGCAAGGATTTTGTTTAACCGACTGACTTCACTCAAGCTGGAAACATTTGTACAAAGGTTTTTCCAGCCGGATCGTTCAGCAGACCGGAGAGCTTTCCTGTAGGCCTTGCGAGCCGACCTGAAAGCCTCCGAACCAGCCGAACGTCGTCTGTTCCAACTCTTTCTACATTGTTTCCTGAGTTTCGCCAGATCAGAGTTCCACCAAGGGGTTCCTCTTGTGATCTTCACAGACCGTAGAGGGCATGCTTCTTCAAAAGCTTCCATGATGAAGGTCGTTGTAGTATCAACGGCATCATCTAAATCACTTGGAGTGTCAATGGATGGTGAATATCCATGAAATTTGGCTGCAACCAAATCAGTATAAAGATCCCAGTTTGTTGACCGAGGATTCCTGAAACGCAATGTTTGCGAAGTAACATTTAAATGTTCAAAAAAGATATAGCGATGGTCAGATAAAGATTCTTCATCTGACACATGCCAATTGGTCAGCTCGTGACTAATTCTGCTAGAGTAAAGCGTTATATCTAACACTTCCTCTCTAGCAGATACCATGAAGGTTGGGCGGTTACCTATGTTAAGTAATGCAAGATCTGTACTACTTAAGTACTCCATCAAACTGGAGCCTCTCAAGTTAATGTCTGAGCTGCCCCAGATGATATGGTGAGCATTAGCATCACTGCCAACAATTAGCGGAAGGCCTTTTGAAGTACAGTATGCGATGACTTGTTTGAAAGCATCCGTAGGGGATGGTTCATCATGCGGTAAATACACAGAACAATAGACGTATTTCCTGTTGAGGTTTCCAACAGATACATCAATTGTGATAGCACATACATCTCTGGTGGTTAGTTCAGAGATGAGTGTAGCAACTATTGCGTTGTTGACAAGCACACAGGCTCGAGGCATGACACGCGAGTTTGCCATTTCATGTTTACTGAAAGTAACAAACACCGGGTTCACAAGGTTTCCTAGATAGAAATTTCCCTTACGAAAGTAAGGTTCTTGTACCAAAGCCACTTGGGCTGTACCATTTTGCATAAGTCTGCAAAGATTGATCGTTGCTATTCTTTTATGCTGAAGATTGATCTGAGCTATCCTAACCGTAGCCACTACCCAAACTAGGTAAGATTGAACTCTTCGCAACAACAGCACAACAAAGAACAGCAACAATAAAACCAAATCGGTATCGATTGGAAAACGCCAAAGGCGAGGATACACAGAATACACTGTGTAAATCGCATAATGCGAAACCATATAGGTGAAAATTTAAACTAATTAACAACATCTTCATAATCCCGCCCTTATTTAGCCTCAAGTGAGACTAAAGAAGGGCAGCTGATTGTCTGAAGTTCACGACTTTCGTTTTATTTTGTAAACTAGTGCAATTAGATGTCTTCAGTTGTCGTATGTTTCGAACGACTATCCATCAACGCAACCGCGAAACTGAATGCGGTGTCCAGGAAAAAAACTTTATAAAGTATAGGACAACTCCGCGCAAAGCCTCTTGCAACATACGAGGGACGGTGCAAGTTTATATCCCCTGAAGAAGACCGAGTTCAATGGCCGAAACGTCGGAATTTAACATGTAGTAATTGTCTTGATTAATTTTAGACTGGAAAATCCACCCGGAAACAGCTGATTCTAAAGTCAATCCAAATTCCAAGTAATTAGACAAAATTCATAATGATAATAATATTACAACAACAGCTGGACGAAACATAAGACCAAAAAACGACCAAAATAATGAAAGTTACCGTGACGAAATGTAACAGATCAATTAGTACATGTATTAACTTCTAGTTCGCCCTGAAGAAGACACTAACGCCGTGTCGAAACGTTGAGCAAGTAATGAACTTCGTTTACTAATTTCAAGACTGCGTAGCCAGTCTTCCTCTAGAATTCCTCCTGGAATTCATCCAAGTACTCTTTCTGGGATTTCTCAGGGAATTTTATCTGGGATTCTTTGTGATTTTTTTTATCTGAAATACCTGTAGGAAGTCTGGAGCTCCTCCTAGTTTTCTTCTAGAAATTCCATCTGGGATTCCTCTGAGACAATTTTTCGAAGAATTTCTTCTGAGATTCCCAAAGAAATTTATTTGAAATTCATCAAGGGATATCTTGTGGGAATTTTGGGACTTCATTCCAGGATCCATGCCGAATTTTGTAGTGAGATTCATTGTGTTACCCCTTCTGTTTTTTTTTCGATATTGTTTTTTTTTTCCTGCGATTCCTCCATGCATTTATTGCTGAAATAAATAGTTAAACTCAGTGATTTCTGGTGCGTTTTCCGTCATCGGGTTACTAATAAAACAACGTTTTAATTATAGCCGACGTTTCGAGCGTTATTCATTCATTTACAGGGAGGAATTGAAGGTTGTTTTTAGAAAAAAAAAAGATGTTTCATAAGTAATCGAAAACGCGCCAGCAATAACTAATTATCATCAAAATGATCGTTATCCCATCAATGTATTATTAAATTCTGATAATTGAACGACTGTAGAGATGAAATAATATTAAACGTCGTTAGTTTTATAAAGACTGCGTAGGCGAAAAACTAGAAATTATTAAATTCTGAAAAATAAACCAGGAAAAAAACTCATGATAAATTTAAAACGAGCAACGATATGCATGTAATGGATATTGTGTAAAATGCACAGCAGACAACAACCATCATTAATCATCCAATTTTTCGGCAAACACACAATACCCACCACAGGAAAACTTGTTCCCATTGTTATCCTCACAAACGTTGCTACAATTATAATGATAAATGATCGGCAATAGAAACCCCCCCCCCCCCCGCTTCCCAGCGCTGTTTGTTCAAAACCAATAATTTAATTGATTGTGATCGGTCACAGTTTGCTAGATAAAACTGCACTGCTAGCTGTTCTGCTCTTTTCAGCAAAATGGTATCATCACAATGGACGGCGATAAAAGCAGTGAACCGTTTCAGAGACAACAATCACGATGACTCGCAATAACAATTGACTGCTGGGTGTTGTTGCTACCGCTACCGCTACTAGCGACTACAACCACACAAGGCACACACTATACTGACTGCCACGCTGGCTCAATAGCGGCACGTTTACTTTGCACTTCCAACCAACATCGGATGGACGATCAACATCCAGAAGCAGAAGCATGTTACTACACTGTCTATTAGTTGTACCAAGTTACAGGCCACCAACGAACGCCAGCCAGCTAGGTAGGTAGCACCAAATCCTCGAAAGGTGCCAAAAAGGCGACGAACTATGTGGATGGTGGTGGCCGTGGCAGTGGTGGTGGTCATGATGTAGCAAATTGTTGCACGCTCGCATTTTGCAGCACCATCATCCACCGTGGAGCGATATGGATGCCAGTCAGTCAGTAGCCGGAAGATGTTTAATCCCAAATGGTGGCTTTCTTTTGTGAAACCTGGAGAATCCAGACGACTGTAGAACCTACAGCGGGCGTTGTTGGTGGGAAATTGCGAAATGCAGTGCACGTTTCGCTAGCAATTCGGCGTAGATTCGCCTGGCATCATTGTGTCACTGTTGGGAAATGGCAGTGGCATCGTTGATATTGCCATGAGCTTTGCTGAAATCAGTCAGTTGCTAGAGTCACTGGACGCATCGCTATATGAACTTACCGATAATAGTGTTACTTGATAATGGCTATCGCAGAACACCAACAAACGTGTATATGTAAATGTTAAATACATTATAAGACACAAAAAAGCTTCTTCTTATCTAGGTTATTATTACACATTTCTAATTATTATACACCTCCTGTTGGGTATAAACAACATAAGAAAGAAGATCTAATCAAATCTACAGTGACTGGCACAAAAAAAAGATCCACCATATAGTGGTTTCAGTTTCTAATGAAAACTACATGCAAAAATGATAAAATATATCTTGCAATGAACGCACTACATCCATTTTACTTTGTTTTAGTAATCTGTGTTGAAAAATTTTTGTTTTTGGAGGAATAAAACGATTTCTGATGAGATTGGGAAAATTGCTTAAAAATTGGGTATAGCAGAAAAAAAGATCCACTTAGCAATTAATTCTGAAAATTCAAAATTTCGCCAAATTTTCACACGTTTTCCTTCTTGGTTTATGATGCTGTTGTGATGTTTTTGACTTGTGATATTTATTTTGATATGAGTTTTATCAATTTTAGGGTGATATGGGGCGAGTTTATTTTTCATGGTTAATATAATAGGTAAAATTTCTAATAAACTACAGAAGCTATCTGTAAGCAAGAATGAATGCTATTAATCTACAATACAACAATAACTCAGCTTGCACACAGGAATGTACTTTTTTGAACATTTTTTATGAGTTTTGGTCGACTAATGCACGAAGGCACATGTTGTGAAGATTATTAAGGATTATTTGATATTTTGTGATAACTCAAAACACTCTCACGTTTCTGTGTCGCAATGATCACCTCCATCTGCTTGTACTTAAGCTTGCTGGAGATATATTCTATCATATACACTTTGATAATTACAAAATTTCAATGTATTGTTAGTGGTACAAACGGGTGTTCAATCAAAATGTTAAGTTTTCTCAGAATCAAAAGTTTACAAAAAATAAAGCTTCAGATCATCTAGCTGTCTTCTGCAATATTTTTCGTTGGAATGCAAGGAATATATGTGCTGAAGACACCAACATGATTTGACGTTAGTCTCTCTTGCAATCACTCATTTCATGTATGCACATAATTTAACACCAGGGTGATTTTATTTTGCAAGTTAACATTATAAGTGCGCACCATGTGTACAACTTGTAATATATTTAAAATTTGTAATAATCATTGTGTATATAATAGTAATAATCATTGTGTATATAATTGTGTATATAATAGAATATACCTCCAGCAAGCTTTAGTACAAGCAGATGGAGGTGTTCATTGCAATACACAAACGTGAGGGTGTTTTGAGTTATCACAAAATATCAAATAATATCAAATAGTCCTTAATAATCTTCACAACATGTGCATTTCTTTGCATTAGTCGACCTCTTCACAACATGTGCATTTCTTTGCATTAGTCGACCAAAAATCATAAATATTGTTCAAAAAAGTACATTCCTGTATGTCTACAAACTGAATTATTGTTGTATTGTAGATTAATAGCATTCATTCTTGCTTACAATAGTTTCTGTAGCTTAGAGAAATTTTTACCCATTATACTGACCATCCAAAAATTAATTCGCCCCATATCACCCAAAAATTGATAAAACTCATATCAAAATAAATTTCATATGGCTAAAACATCACAATAGCATACACCAAAAAGCAAAACAAGTGAAAATTTGACGAAATTTTGAAGTTTCACAATTACTTGCTAAGTGGATCTTTTTTTCTGTCATACCCAATTTTTAAGCAATTTTCCCAATCTCATCAAAACTCATTTTATTCCTCAAAAAACAAATATTTTCCAACACAGATTACTAAAACAATGTAAAATGGATGTAGTGCATTAATTGAAAGATATATTTTATCATTTTTGCACGTAGTTTTCATTAGAAACTGGAACAACTATATGGTGGATCTTTTTTGTGCCGGTCACAGTAATATTGTGCATAAGAAAATGTAATATAAGGGGAACTATGGCACCGGCGGCCAGGAGGCGTTTATACGGAAGAACAAAAAAAGGTTGCTTGGTCGTTTCAGAGGATCCCAAGGGGTTTAGTGGGGTGCCAGCAGAGTTGATGTACACGTGCCGTAGTCCCATGTACGGGAACCACATTGCAAGCGAGCTCCTAGGAGCACTGTACATTTTGTGTCTGAAAGTTGTGCGTCTCATTTTTCTCAAGATGTGTCTCATGAGATTCGTCTCATGTACTGATTAAATTAGAAAATTTCACGACAAAAAACTTCCTAAACGAACGAGAATTGAAACCTCAACCTTTGCATTGATAGTCCCTAGCCATATCGCGTAGACCAAACAGACACTTGAGTTGTGTGAGGAATAAAGTTGTTGAGGTTCTTCGTTACCAAGAAGTTGTTTTCACCTTAGATACCAAAAGCTCACGCAGCGCATGAGACGAGGTCCCCGGGAGCATATGTGCCTAGCTCACACCCACCAGATTTGAGCCTCCTTCAGCACACTGCGATTTTGAAGAGCCGGGAGACAATTTGGTGGGAGGCTCGCTGTCACATTTATGTACACACGAGCAATAAGAAACTCTGGGTGCCAGGAGATTTCAGCAGTATTTCAAGGGGGTCTCAGCTGGTTCCATGGGCTAGGAGGTCTCTGGGCGTTTGAGGGGGCCTCAGGGTCGTCTCAGGTGCCCAGCGTTCAGGATTTTGAGGTGCGTTTTGGGATGTTTCAGGGAATATCAGGAAATCTCAGGGGATTGTTTCAGGAGATATCAGGGATTTTGCCGTACGGTGAAGTCTAGTCCGTTGTCGACCGGCCGTCGATGAAGCCGACTTGATAACTTCCCATGAACTCATTCGTTTAAGGTGACAGATGGTGGAAGATGATCTGGGATAGCACTTTGTAGGCAGCATTCAAAATAGTGTTCGCTCTGAAGTTCTCGCATTCCAAATGGTCGCCTTTCTCGTAAATGGGGCAGATTACTCCGGTAACTGTTCGGTTTCCCAGATCCTGACAGCCGGTGCAGACTGGTGGCCTCTAGCGTGCGCAGCTTTTTCTTTTCTCTCACTCACTCTCGTAGACAAACACGCGAAAGAAACAGATAATAGAGGGGGCACTTTGCCCCCTCTTTTATCTCGCTCTTTCTTGCGTTCAACAAAATGAACGAGCGAGAAAAAAGAAAAGGCTGCGCACGCAAGTAAAGGTGGCCATCTTTTTGGGCCCATCTTCATGAGTTTCATTCTTACCAGCTGCTTTGTTGGTTTTGAGCTGATGAATGGCATCCTTAACTTCCCTCAGCGTGGGAGTTGGTTGATTTCCGTCCTTCGTTGCACTGGCGTCGTCGTTTCCTCCGTTGCCGTTTGCCGTAGGTCTCCCGTACCTACGTTCTCCACGCCATTCAGGTGCTGATCGAAGTGCTGCTTCCACCTTTCGATAACCACTCGTCCGTCCGTCAAGAGGCCTCCGTCTTTATCATGGATATTTCGGCTCGCGTCACGAAGCCTTTGCGGGATGCGTTGTGCTTGTGGTAGAACTTCCGTGTTTCTTGGGAACGGTATAGCAGTTCCATTTCTTCGCACACCGCTTCTTCCAGGTAGCGCTTTTTCTCCCGAAAGAGTGGGGTTTGTAACGTTCCATGTTCTGTGGGGTCTCTTGCTGCAGCATTACCGCCTGCGCTTAGTTCTTCTCCTCCAAAACCGTTCTGCACTCTTCGTCAAACTATTCGTTCCGTCGATTTCGTTCCACGTACCTTATGGTGCTCTCGGCTGCGTCGTTGATGGCTGCTTTCACTGTACTCCAGCAGTCCTCTAGAGGGGCCTCATCGAGCTCGACCTCGTCTGGCAACGCGGCCTCGAGATTCTGCGCGTATGCTGAGGTGACATCCGGTTGTTTCAGTCACTCTAGGTTGTACTGTGGCGGTCGCCGGTACCGTACTTTGTTGATGACGGAGAGTTTTGGTCGCAGTTTGACCATCACCAGATAGTGGTCGGAGTCGATGTTGGCGCCACGATAGGTCCTGACGTCGATAATGTCGGAGAAGTTCCGTCCGTTAATCAGAACGTGGCCGATTTGAGATTCCGTCTGGTGTGGTGATCTCCAGGTGTAACGATAAGGGAGGCTTTGTTGGAAGAAGTTGCTACGTACGGCCGTAATTTTGGAGGCGGCGAAATCAATGAGTCGTAGGCCGTTTTCGTTCGTCTGCTGGTGGGCGCTGAACTTACCAATCGTCGGTCTGAATTCCTCCTCCTGGCCTACATGAGCGTTTAAATCTCCTATGATGATCTTGACGTCGTGGCTCGGGCAGCGATCGTACTCGCGTTCGAGCTGTGCGTAAAATGCGTCCTTGTCATCATCAAAGTTGAAGAAACGGCCCTTGATCCTCAACCTGCACATTCTTTCGTCGATCGGCCACCAACCGATCACGCCCCTATGTTCCCAGCTCACGTGTATTGCCGCAAATCCGTAGATAGTATGATTACTCCCTAACGTTCGCACCATGGATCCTGTCCAACACACCTCCTGCAGTGCTAAAGCCTGTATCCGCTATAATCGGGACACAGAAGTACGGCTGTAGCTCTGCAATGAATCGGCAAAATTGGTCAAATAATTGACTCAGAACTCTTTGGTGTATGTTTATTATTTGTGCAAAATTTCATAAAAGTCGATGCATTACTTCTAACTGTGGAGGAAAAACAAACAGATGTGGTTTTCAGCATTTTGTACAATCATGACCAATTTTCATTCGCATAGTAGATAGTTCTTTTAGGCTACAGTTCAAAATTCTGTGATGATAATTATGAAATTTCTTTAGCAGTTATGATACTTATAGAGACACTTTCTTGTAAAATTTCATCAACTTTTATCGATTGGTTTGAAAGCTACTGGTGTCGATAAGGGTGAGTGTAAGTGAAAATTTTTCGTGTTTTTCATGTGCGATGTTTGCCTATTGATAACTTTCGAATTTCTCTGCCAATTTTCATGAAATTTTCACAGAAGGTAGTTGATTATGTGTATATTATGTCTTCAAAATTTGATGACTATTGGTATAGCACTTTCAACAGTACAATCGAAACAATAAGGGGTGCTTGCTAATTGCTGTCTGAGGGGCTAAAATCGCGTTCAGTCCCAATAGATATTTCAACTATGAAATTGTTGATAGTGCATCGATTTTTTTTTTAAATTTTGCGTATGCAATGAATGTAGATTGACAGGTTTGTGTTCAAAATTTCAACCATTTCCTTTGCAAAATTCCAAAGCTTCAGCGCTGACTAACAAAACTAGGGGCTGTACAAAATTCATTGGCGCACATTTTACTCTTTCATTGTTACAACAAAAAGTACATCACCGATTCACATGAAATTTTGTAGGTGAAATGAACACATCTTAAGATATTATTAGGCCAAATTTGAGCAATTTTTATATATCTATTACAGATTTATAGCTGTATTTCTGTGTCCCGATTATTGCGGATACAGGCTTTACCCGTGGTCCTTCAATAGATCGACGAGTATGCGGGTGCTCCCGATGAAGTTGAGAGATCCCACGTACCGAGTTTCCAATCGCAAGTCCTTTTTGTTCGCTGGGGTCGTTGCTGTTGGACTCGATTCGTTTTATTCTGTTGCTGATTTTCCGTTACAATGTTTTATTTTTTTTACGGCTGGATGGTAGGGCCGGACACCAACCCCCTACTTTCGGAGGATCATAGTGCATAGTTAAGCTTAGAGTCCTTCCCTGGCTCTCAGACGTTGATCAGCCGCCCTTAACATGGGGATCAGACGCTGTTATGAGCCGCTCCTATTGAAGAATAGACGCTCAGGTTTGCAAAAGCAGAACCTCCCCCACTTCCCTATCAGCCTACGACCAAAGTTCCCACCGGGGTTGATTACCTGATCTTCCCTAAGGTTGCTCATAGTTTCCAGCCGGAGGTGAGGATAGAAAGTGCTGACCAGAGGCTAGTGGATGACAATGGGATCTGAATTGCGCAGTATACCCAGCCTTTGCTGAGCCTACTACGAAGTAGCAACTACGGGTGGTCAATCAAGCTCAAGCTGTATAAACCATATTGTGCATGAGCCTGAATGAAAAGAAAAGTACAGGGGATGGCCAAAATGTTTGGGATAGGCAACTTTTTTTCTCTCACAAAAAAGTTCAACATGCTATAACTTTTCATAGAGTGCATAAAAAAATCTCAAATTTTGACTGTTTGTCAACCTATTATATGTGCATCATTGGTACAAATTTGGGCTCGATTGATTAATCTTTCGCAAAGTTAGAACAGTTCGGATAAAACACAATTTTTTAGACAACTCATTTTTAAGCTGTCATATCTCGGAAACCAGTGAACCGAATTGAATAAAATTTTTAACGTACACTAGCAATATACAAATTCTTCACAAACTATTAAAACATAGATACTTTTTGAACGTTGAAAAAAGTTATCATGGATAGACACTTTTCGGATTTTTCTCGAAAAAATGTAATTTCTTTACGTCAATGTCAATAAATTTTAGAGTTGATGTCCAAAGATTTTCCACTTCTGTTCTCAAGTTATCTTTAATCAGATATTTTGGAGCCAATTTAGCTTAAAGGAAGAACACGTTTAGTAATTTTTGTGTGGTACTGTAAATTTGACTAATTTTCCTCTGTATGGGTAAAAATTTCAACCCGGTATAACTTAATTTGCCGAGAAAAAATAAAACATTTAATAACGTTGTATTAAGTATTAATATATTGTTGATAAACGTTAAAAAAATCATTCAATTCGGTTCACTGGTTTCCGAGATATGACAGCTCAAAAATGAGTTGTCTAAAAATTAGTGTTTTACCCGAACGGTTCTTACTTTGCGAAAGATTAATCAATCGAGCCCAAATTTGTACCAATGATGCACATATAATAGGTTGACAAACAGTCAAAATTTGAGATTTTTTGATGCACTCTATGAAAAGTTATAGCATGTTGAACTTTTTTGTGAGAGAAAAAAAAGTTGCCTATCCCAAACATTTTGGCCATCCCCTGTAGATTGTTTCATCCTAGGTGAACCACTTCCGCTGGCCTATAAGGGATCCTAAAACAGATAAAGAAGAAAATTGACGCTATCAGCAAACAGGGTTCCTTGCCGGACAATCTCATAAACACTATATCGTTACAAAATTCCATCGGTCTCATTGAAGCACAATACCAGGTCTTTTCGTGCAGTGTACTATACAATGGTGCGATGTCTAGTCCGATCCTATCCAGGTCATCGCTGTAGTGGTGCTAGGATGTGTACTATCACCGCTACTGTTCCTTATCGCAATCGACATGTTCCTGGTAAGTAAGATTGATCATGAATTGAATCATGTGTTGCAGTGACAGACCATCGAAATGACTTCAAATTGTGTCAAGACGTTTCTCCCTTTGGTCAATAGCACTCTGACATGCAGAGTAAGCGCAACGATCTTCTAAAACCTCCAAACATTTGCAGCTGACACGGCGGCGTTTATTCTGCTGAGACCCATCACCCCTGAGATGACGTAGACAACTTCCCGGAGATAGCCCAGCCGACGAACTCAGCTTTCCCGATGGTGGTTCCCGTTCATTCTTTTCAATTAAATGCACTACTGGGCTGGGAATGAATGCACGTGCTTAATGGACTGTCAAAAACGCACCCTCCTTGTTCGCGCGCTGCCGCGAGGCCGAAGCAATCTGCTGCTCCAGGCAGAGAACACTTTCTTCGTAAATGGGATGCTGCTGGCGACAACGGGGCGCGGGTGGATGGACCAGAGGATGGAGGGTGCAAAATGAGTGCAAAGCAATTTATTTATGTTTTTCTATTCAGAATTGATTTCTGCACTTAGTTTCAACCCTCGCGGGTGATGGAAACCGACATTGCAGGAAAACGACGGGAGAAATTTTGACGGAAAGTCGAATGCTGTTATCTTGAGAGGGGAGGGATAGCGTGACGCATTAGGGGTGGTGCCGTGTTACTAACAGTAGCCGGTGGGTGAAAATTAGACAATATGGTCAATGGATTTCAATGGATTTGATGATGATGAGGATATTTTGACAACGAAGCGGCACATGGAACTGTTTGGTGAATGCGACAACTTAAGCTCTCAGTTAATAACTGCGGGAGGACCTATAAGAGATAAGCTGAGTAACACTAGGTCAACAAGGTCGATGTTTTGGAACAGAGCTTTTTTTATTCTTTTAAGTGTCCAAAACAACTGTGTAAAATTTGGCTGCGATCGGTTGGCTCCCTGTAATCCGCATTGCAATTCAAATTTGTAGGTATTGATTTTAATATGGGAAAACGATTTTTTTTTTGCATTTTTCTAATGCATCCCTAAAGTATCTAATGACGTTAAAGTATAGCCTAAGTAGAATATACCAAAAGAAAAAAAAAACATCAAATATCGCAAAGTGCACCGACTTTTGTAAAAAAAAAGCATGGAAAAAAGTTATAAGCCAAAAATTGAGATTGTATTACAAATTGCTGGGGTCTCCAGTTAGCCTAGTGGTTAAGGCTATGGATCGCCTATCCGGAGACGGCGGGTTCGATCCCCAATCCGGTTGGGAAAATTTTCACGACTCCCTGGGCATAGTGTATCATTGTACTTGCCTCACAAGATACAAATTCATGCAATGGAAGCCCATCAATTAATAACTGTGGAAGTGCTCAAAAGAACACTAAGCTGGAGCGAGGCAGGCCAAGTCTCAGTGGGGACGTACAGCCAAAAAGAAGAAGAAGAAGATTACATATTGTCGTTATTCCTTTACATATTACATGTTAAACACCACCTGGCGATCTGTTCGTTATTACTTTTGCCACATACACTGTGGTGCATAATTGATCGGACAAACGCCGATTTTCATACAAAATGGCCAAGTTCGAGATGCTGTAACTATGGTTTTTTTTGATGGATTGAGCTCAATTTTTTACACGGAACTACAAATATGCTGAATTTTGTGTATACAAAGTATAAAATGTTTTCGTTCACAGGTCTGGGTGTGGCAAGGCGTTGAAAAAATTGCAAAAGTGATCGGACAGCGGCACGCGTGTGAATCAAAGGGGTACCGCTGTCCGACCACTTTTGCAATATTTTCAACGCCTTGCCACGCCCAGACCTGTGAACGAAAACATTTTATACTTTGTATACACAAAATTTAGCATATTTGTAGTTCCGTGTCAAAAATTGAGCTCAATCCAACAAAGCAAACCATAGTTACAGCATCTTAAACTTGGCCATTTTGTATGAAAATCGGCGTTTGTCCGATCAATTATGCACCACAGTGTATGTCGGAGTATTCCTTCAAGATTTTCACGTGGAAATTTCTCCACAACTCTCACGCTGGAAATTTCTTCATTAACCCGATTGGCAATTTCTCCAGTAATCCCACTGGGAACTCCTCCGGAAAATCCATCGAAAGTTCCTC
Source organism: Aedes albopictus (assembly GCF_035046485.1). Lineage (NCBI taxonomy): Eukaryota > Metazoa > Arthropoda > Insecta > Diptera > Culicidae > Aedes > Aedes albopictus. The sequence goes on from NC_085138.1 coordinate 334,060,534, forward strand.
TAGGAATTCCGTTGGAAATTTTTCAGCATGCCTTCTTTTTGATTTTTTTTTTCAAAAATTTCGCAAGGATTTCTACTATGTGTCCAAAATTTGACGTGTCCATACTATACGGAATCTCGCATCGTTCACGCGTTACTTCCACCGTCATCATCATCGCTGTTCCGCTGAAACACCCATTTTTAATACATATTTAATAAAAGTACGGAATCATTGCCGCTCCACCAAGCTTTAGGCGCTGCGTTGCTATCATTCTCCCCGTTCATTTCTTCGTCGTCCCGTAGCTTCCTCTTCCTATCTCCGGTGGTGGTGGTGTGGAAGCAAAGCTTTCCCAGCTCGTTTCAGATCGTGATCGCATCATCATCCCGGCCCCGGCCGAACGGCAAGCAGAATCAGCTTGGAAAAATTGTCTGTGTTTTCCTTTGAGCAAATTCTCGTATCGGCTCTGTTGGAGTGGAGAAACCCCGCGAAGTAATGCGTGTTATCTCCAACCAAGCGTCTCCTCCATATTTTTTATTGGCATAGCTCTTGGATCGCGTGATTTGCGCTTCATCAGCATCGCGCCAGCAGCATCCATCTCCTCGCGAAGGAATGAGCGAATGAACGAACGAGCGATGAGGGAATTGATTTAGAAAATTTCCTTCCCAGAAAAAGATGCGTGCCGGGGCGAAAATATGTTGCCGCCACACGATGCACGATTACTGCTGTTCCCTGTTTGCATGATGGGAGGGATGACGACGATGATAACGGTTTCAATAGAGATGCGTGCGTAGCGTATGTTGGCGGCTCCATTGAGCGAAATGTTGTGCTTATGGAGGTTGATGGGTGCAAACGAGAGCGTTTTATCGCCAAAGGAATGTGTCATTCCGCGATGGGATTCGTACTTTCGTTGATGATTAATCATCGTTCCAGGAAGTTTCGGCAGGATGAGATTATTTGGCACTTACGGGTAAAAATGGGAAGGAAATTGGCTTCTGTATTGAATATAACATACCTTCATTAATGTATGAGAAGACAATGTACAATTCGCAGGAAAAAACAACCTATACTTATACATAGTTGAACATACAAGCAACACAAACTTGATTTGATGTATCCACAAACATACATTATATTTCCCTGGAATGGGGAGCCATGTAGCAGTATCTAGTTTTTTTACGCTTTTACCCTGCATTTTCATATTTTTTAAATAGTACAAAACTACTCTACACTCAGAGTGAATAATACGAAACTAACTAGAATATTCTGTTGCCAGCCATTTTAGCAAACTGCAGTAGAATCATAGGATTTTACAATAGAAGGCGACGTATCTTGCCAATGCTTCACTACACAATGGAACAGCAACACGTTAAACTGATAACACAAACTATGCATACATACATCGTTCACAGTATTGACTACTTCGTAATGGCGTCTCAAAGGGATTACAAAAGTTTCCAGGTCGTTTCGAGGCATTGCAGAGGCAACTCATGGAGTTCCAGGGGCTTTCTTGAGCTTGTGCTTGAACTTAATTGACCGCCCGTGGATGCTACTCCAGTATCGCCAGACCAGCTAAACTCACCCATGGAACCAATGAGATAACATCCGGGGACTAGCAGGCATCTTCAGTGTGTGAGGGTTGGCGATAATGGCGCCTGCCACGTCAGGTTGCAGATCAATGTGGGGAAGGGGAAGGAAATAATGATTGAAATCATTTGTATCCACATCAGACCGACTATACCTTTTTTTATTCTTAATCACTTAACCTAATTTACAGTTCTTTTGTCCACTAGAGTGCCACGTGAGCAATTCCAATTGGGCGCTGCACTTCCACTTTGTACAACGCCTAAACGTATTCTATTCTATTCTACTATATTGAACTGGTTGCCTTTGTACTTCTTTCACTTTTCTACCCTGCCCATGGTAGCAAACTTTGACAATATCAAGGCTAAATTAAATAGGACAAACTGGCAATCTATTTTAAGGAGTCAACAAAGTATTGATTGCGCTGTGGGAATTTTTTACGAAATATTATCGGGTATTATTCAAGAAGAAGTTCCGCTTACGAAAAAGCGACGAAATTACAATTCCAAAAATCCAATTTGGTTCAACAAACAAATTCTGAATTTGAAAAATCGAAAGCAGAAGGCTCATAAAACATATAGAAAATACGAAAATCAAGAAAATTAGATGAATTATTTGAACATTTGCAATCAACTTAATACAGCAATGTCTTCTGCTCTTTCTGATTATAATGTAAAAACTGAAAGTGAAATTAAGTCATGTCCAAAGAACTTTTTCAATTATGTTAAATCCAAGTTAAAGTCAGCCAGTTTTCCGGCCAAAATGACATTAGACGAAAAAGAAGGACATAATTCAGAAGACATTTGCAATCTTTTTGCATCATTCTTCCAAGAAACTTACACAAATTTTTCAGATAACGATCGTGATTTTGAATACTTTTCTTATTTTCCTGATTTTCCAAACGATGTTAGTGTCAGTCACATTAATGTTAAAGACATTTTTGCTAGATTAAATGACCTAGATATCACAAAAGGTTCTGGACCAGACGGAATTCCTCCATCTTTCTTAAAACCATTAGCAGTTGAACTTACAACTCCATTATTTTGGTTATTTAACATGTCGCTGGAATCTGGTAAATTCCCGATGGAATGGAAAAAATCTTTCCTAATACCCATTTATAAGTCTGGTAAAAAATGTGATGTTCCAAATTATCGTGGAATTGCTATTATTTCATGCATACCAAAACTATTTGAATCGATCATCAACAGAAATGTTTTCGTTCAGATTAAAAATAGAATAACTAATTCTCAACATGGCTTCTTCAAAGGCCGTTCAACAGCCGCTAACCTGCTTGAGTTTGTCAATTACTCTTTGAATGCAATGGAAAACGGTAATCATGTGGAAGCTCTCTACACTGACTTCAGCAAAGCATTCGATAGAGTGGACATTCCTATGTTGATTTACAAGCTTGAAAAGATGGGAATTGCAACGGGGCTCCTCAGCTGGATCAAGTCTTATCTAACTGATCGTCAACAAATAGTGCGATTCAATGAGAAAAAATCAAAACCAATTAATGTCACATCTGGAGTTCCCCAAGGTTCACACTTGGGGCCTCTTCATTTTATTTTATATGTTAACGATATCTCCTTTATACTAAAAAAACTAAATGTTCTTATATATGCTGATGACATGAAGCTGTTCCTAGAAATTAGAAATAAAGATGACGCCGATATATTTAAGAATGAAATTCAAATATTCCATGTATGGTGCTCTAAAAGTTTATTGGAATTAAATGTAAAAAAGTGCAATCATATAACGTACAGTAGAAAACGATGTCCATCAGATGTCTCAATAAAGCTAGGCAATCAAATTGTTGAAAAATGTGCAAAAATAAGAGATTTGGGTATAATTTTAGACACAAAATCACGTTTGTAGAACATTATAATACAATTATCCATAGAGCATATAATATGTTATCGTTTATAAAACGTTTTGGTTATAACTTTCAGGATCCATACACTATAAAAACATTATACATTGCGTATGTGAGATCAATATTAGAGTATTGCAGCGTTGTTTGGTCTCCTTACATGAAAAAACATGAAGAACGCATAGAGTCAATTCAGAAACAGTTTCTATTGTACGCACTACGTAAGTTAGGATGGACAGTATTTCCTCTGCCTTCATACGAAGCACGTTGTTTGCTGATCAACATTCAGACATTGAAAGAACGACGTGACCACGCTATGGTATCGTTTGTTACTGATATTGTCTCACAGCGTACTGATTCACCTGAATTATTGTCCAAATTAAATTTTTATGCTCCCAGCCGGCATCTACGTGAGAGAAATTTGTTTACAGCGGAACGTCATCATGCTGATTATGCAAAATATGGACCGTTAAATCAAATGATGTACACTTATAATCGGCATTGTGAAATGATTGACCTAAATATGACTAGAACGCAGTTGAAGAAATATTTTCAAAACATTCGAAATCGTAGAAGCTAAATAAAATAGCAGAATATGAATATATGATGAATGATAAAAAAATTGAACTAATAACAATTATAACTAAAAGATATGTATAAATAGATATTAAGCATGAAATGTATTGAAACTGGTCTACGTTTGATTGACGACAATAAATAAATAAATAAATAAGAATGATGAGCACGATGATGCTGATGTGTGGCTGCTGTTCGTTTTCCAGTCCAATTGGGGATCGTCCTTTTATGAGTTGCGGTTCGCCGATAATCAAATTCCGGGTACGTTAGAGCTATATGCTCCGAAGGTGTCAGCTGCTCTCGGGGGGAAGAGCAACTGACGAAAAATTGCAAGTGCCGGGGGTGGGTTCGAACCCATGACCATCCGCTTATGAAGCGAACGTGTGGACCACTGTGCCACGGGCCCTGACGTGCAGACTATACCTTTGCGTCTGCAAAATTCCATGCGGATGTTGGAATGTTGGTGGGATATGGTTGGCAGAGGGTTCACACTGGTGCGTGGATGCCAGGCGTAAGGTGATAGATTATGTGTGTTTTATTGTTCTGAAGATGTTCGGCAGTTCGCATGATTGCATAACTCGTGGGCGATATCTGCTAGATACCGTGCAGTGAAAGTTGGGAGGAAGGGATACGATTTTTTTCAATCTGTTTCTGGTGCTAGCGATTTCTTTAAACGAACTTGTAAATGAACATGAGTTGTAGAGCAGTTGTATGTAGAGAGAGAGAGAAAGTACATAGAAAGATGCCAAGTAGGAGGAAAGGGACGGACCAGGGATTGAACCCAGGACCTTCTGCATACGAATCAGAAGCGGTAGCCACTAGATCACCAAGCTTGTCTCTCTCATGGAGTTTCAGGGGCTTTCAAGGAGTTATTTCAGAGGTATTTCTGAGTTTTTCAAGAGCGTTCCAAAGAGTTTCTGAAACATTCCAAAAGGATTACGGTTTCAGGGTCGTTTCATGGAATTTCAGACATCGGGTGTCAGAGGGTCTTAAAGGCGTTACAACGCCCCTGACACCTCATGAAACTTCCTGAGACCTCCTGAAATGCTTCTGAGTACTCTTTGAATTCCTCGAGACCCTTAAAATGTCCTTAAAACCTCTTGAGGCATCTAAAACGCCCCTAAAGTGCCTCTAATACCATTCCTAACCCCCAAAGAGCCCTTAAAGTTCCCATGGAAACTTTCTGATACACTTTGAAAGGGGCCTCCAGTTAGCCTAGTGGTTAAGGCTATGGATCGCGGGTTCGATTCCCGTTCCAGCTGGGAAAATTTTCTCGACTCCCTGGGCATAGTGTACCATTGTACTTGCCTCACAATATACAAATTCATGCAATAGCAGGCAAAGGAAGCAATTCAATTAATAACTGCTCAAAGAAAGCTAAGTTGAAGAGAGGCAGGCCAAGTCCCAGTGGGAACGTAGAGACAAAAAGAAGAAGAAGGCACTTTGAAATCTCCGGAAACATCCCTGAAACCCACTAAAACGCTTCTGAGACCCCTGCGACTCTGGAACGCCTTTTGAAACTCCTGAATCCACTCAACGTCCCTGGAACCCCCTGAAACCCACCATGAAAACAGCTTGAGACTGCAAAGAACTCCTCAAATGCCTGCTAAAACCACCTGAAAGCTCCAGCAACGCTATGTGAAGAATTAGTTAAATCCTATAAAAAGCTCCTGAAACGCTCCTGAGACTCTTGAGACCCCTCGGAACCCTCAAAAACCCCCAGGCACACTCCCTGAAATGACTCTGATATGCATCTGATTCTTCTTGAGGCTCCCTGAGCTTTGGAGCTGTCCATTAATTACGTAAGGGTTTATGGGGGGGAGGGGACTTCGAGAAATCTTACACGCCATACAAAAATATTTGGGTTCCCATACAAAAAATCTTACAAGGGGGGGAGGGGGTGCCGAAAAATCGCAAAAATCCCCTTACGTAATTAATGGACAGCCCCTTTCTTGAAATGACCCTAAAAAGCCTCAGAAATCTACTGATGTCCCTTGGAATGCCTTCAAAGTTCCCCTGAAACCATTGAAGCGCCTCTGAACAACCTAAAATGACTCCAAGAAACCCTAAAACACGTCTGAAAATCACTGAAAACCGTCTGAGGACTCCCAAAATGCCTCAAACAACACTACAAAGAATTTTGTAATATCCAGCTGTGAAATTTCTGGCGCTGTATCACTTTTTAAACGTTATTTCACTTGGTTACATCGTTTTCTAACAAATATGAAACCAATGGAATTCCAAGATGGAGAAAAAATTCTCAGTGGAAGAATTCGTGGAGGAATTCCCAGTAGCATTCCAATTAAGGAAGTCCCAGTGGAATACCCGGAGGAATTTCAAGTGGACTTCCTGGAGGAACTTTCAAGGGCATTCCTGTAGAAAATTCTCTTGAGAATTCCTGGCGTAATTTCCACAGGAGTTCCTGGAAAAATTCCAAGAGAAATACCTGGAGGAAATCCTAGTGGAATTCCTGGAGAAAGTTTCCTGGGAAATTTGCAAAGGAATTCTTGGAGGAATTCCTAGAGAAATTCCTGGAAAAATTCCTACAGAAATGCACGGGGGAATGCCCAGTGAAATTCTTGGAGAAATTCCCAAAAAAAAAAATCCTGGGGAAATTCCCAGAAAATTCCCTGGAGAAATTCCAGAGGATTCTAAAGAGGAATTGCGGAAGGAATTCCCAAAGGATTCCCAGCGAACTTTTAGTAATTCCTGGAAGAATTCCCAGTGGATTTCCTGGAGGAATTCCCAGTGGAATTTCCACAGAAATTCACAGCGGGATTTCAGCAGAAATTCCCAGAAACTCCCTGAGAATTTCCTGAAGGAATTCACAGTGGCATTCCTGAAGAAATTCACAGTGGCATCCCTAAAAGAATTCACAGTGGCATTCCTGAAGAAACTTCCAGTGGAATTCCCAGAGGAATCCTTAGATGTATTCCTGGAAGTGGATCTGGAGGATTTCATGGATGGAATTAACAGAGTATTTCCCAGAGGTATTCCTGGAGAAATTCTTGAAAAATACCCAGAGTAATTCCTGGAAGAATTCCCAGAGAAATTCCCGGAGGAATTCCCAGATCAATTTCTGGAGCACTTCCCTGAGGAATTCTTAGAGGAATTTTTAGAGGCTTTCCTGGAGGAATTCTCAAAGGCTTTCCTGAAGGAATTGGTGGAGGCAATCCTGGAGAAATTCTCAGAAGAACTCCTGGAGAATCTACTGGAGAGATTCCCGGAGTAATTCCAGGAAAAAATCTTAGAGGAATTCCCACAGGAATTCCTGGAGCAATTCTTGACGAAATTTCTGGAGAATTGCTCAGAGGAATTGCTAGAGAATTTCCCAGAGGAATTCCTGGAGAAATTTCCAGTGTAATACCGTAAGAATATTTTAGAGCTGTTTCTGGAGTATTTCCCATAGAAGTTCGTAGAGGAACTTCTGGAGATCTTCCTGAAAGAAATCCCAGTGGAACTTTTGGAGAAATTCCTAGAGAAATTCCCAGAGGAATTAAACAAAGAATTTCAAGAGAAAATCTTGGAGTAATTCAAAGAGAAACTCTCATTAAAAATCTTGGAGTAATTCCTGGAGGAATTCCTTGAGGAATTCCCAGAGATATTCCCGGAGGAATTCCGAGAAGCATTCCTGGAGAAACTCCTGGAGGAATTCTCAGAGGGAATCTGGGAGTTATTCCCATTGGAATTCCTGAAGGAATTTCCAGAAGAATTCCAAGGAAATTTCCAGAGAAATTATTGGTTGATTTTCTAGAGAAATTCCTGGAAAAAAATCACAGGGAAATGCATGGGAGAACGCCTCGTTAAACTGCTGGAAGTAACATTCCTGGAGGAATTCTTGGAGAGATTTTCATTCCTGGCGGAATCCTTGCAGCTATGCCTGGAGGGCCTCCAGTGTAGGTATTCCTGGAAGAATACCCAGTGAAATTCCTGGAGGATTTTGTAAAGAAATTCCTGAAATTTCCAAAGAAATTCTTGGGAAAAATTTAAGTGAAATTCTAGGAGAAAATCCCTGTGGACTTCCTCGAGAAATTTCCAGTTGAATTCCTGAAGAAACCTCCAGTAGACAACCTGGGGGCATTCCTAGTGGAGTTCCTGAGGATTTCCTGGAGGAATTCTTTGAGGAATTCCTGGAGGAATTCCGAGAGAATTCCTGGAGAAATTTGAAGAGAATTTCTGGAATTTTTTTTTTTTTTAAGAATTCCTAGAGGAAATTCTGGAGAAATTCTTAGACGAATTACTAGAGGACTTTCCTCTGAAATTCCCAAATGAATTTGCAAAGAGTTTTCTAATTCCAAAAGGTATTCCTGGAGAAATTTGCAAAGGAATTCCCAGAAGAATTCCTGAAGAAATTCCCAGAGGAATGTCTGGAGTAATTCCCAGGGAAATTCCTGGAAGAATTCTCAGAGAAATTACTGGAAGAATCCACAGCGATTTTCCTGGAGAAATATTCAGAAGAATTCCTTGAGGAATTTCCAGGCGAATGCCGGGGAAATTTTCAGAGGAATACCGGATAAAACTCTTACATGTATTCCAGGAGAATTTTTCCTTGAATTTCTGGAGGAATTCCAGGAGGAATTCTCTAAGCAATTCCTTAAGGAATTACTGGAGGTATTCCAGAGGAGGAATTAAAGTGGCATTTCCAGAGGCATTCCCGGAGGAATTCACACAGAAACTCCTAGAGGAATTCCGAGAGGACTTCCTGGAGGTATTTGCAGACGAACACCTAGAAGTATTCTCAAAGGAATTCTCAGAGAAATTCCTTGACTAATTTCCAGAGGAACTCCTGGCCAAATTATCAGAGGAATTCCTGGACGAATTCCCAGAGGAAATCCTAGACGATTTTCCAGAAGAATCCCCAGTGGAATTCCTGAGGGTATTTCTAGTGAAATTCCTGAGGGAATTTCCAGTGAAATTCATGGAGGTATTTCTAGTGGAAATCCTGGAGGAATTTCCAGTGGAATTCCTGGAGGAATTTCCAGTGGAATTCCTGGAGGAATTTCCAGTGGAATTCCTGGAGGAATTTCCAGTGGAATTCCTGGAGGAATTTCCAGTGGAATTCCTGGAGGAATTTCCAGTGGAATTCCTGGAGGAATTTCCAGTGGAATTCCTGGAGGAATTTCCAGTGGAATTCCTGGAGGAATTTCCAGTGGAATTCCTGGAGGAATTTCCAGTGGAATTCCTGGAGGAATTTCCAGTGGAATTCCTGGAGGAATTTCCAGTGGAATTCCTGGAGGAATTTCCAGTGGAATTCCTGGAGGAATTTCCAGTGGAATTCCTGGAGGAATTTCCAGTGGAATTCCTGGAGGAATTTCCAGTGGAATTCCTGGAGGAATTTCCAGAGGAATTCCTGGAAGAATTTCCAGTGGAATTCCTGGAGGAATTTCCAGTGGAATTCCTGGAGGAATTCCCAGTGGAATTCCTGGAGGAATTTCCAGTGGAATTCCTGGAGGAATTTCCAGTGGAATTCCTGGAGGAATTTCCAGTGGAATTCCTGGAGGAATTTCCAGTGGAATTCCTGGAGGAATTTCCAGTGGAATTCCTGTAGGAATTTCCAGTGGAATTCCTGGAGGAATTTCCAGTGGAATTCCTGGAGGAATTTCCAGTGGAATTCCTGGAGGAATTTCCAGTGGAATTCCTGGAGGAATTTCCAGTGGAATTCCTGGAGGAATTTCCAGTGGAATTCCTGGAGGAATTTCCAGTGGAATTCCTGGAGGAATTTCCAGTGGAATTCCTGGAGGAATTTCCAGTGGAATTCCTGGAGGAATTTCTAGTGGATTTCCTGGAGGAATTTCTAGTGGAATTCCTGGAGGAATTTCCAGTGGAATTCCTGGAGGAATTTCCAGTGGAATTCCTGGAGGTATTTCCAGTGGAATTCCTGGAGGTATTTCCAGTGGAAATCCTGGAGGAATTTCCAGTGGAATTTCTGGAGGAATTTCCAGTGGAATTCCTGGAGGAATTTCCAGTGGAATTCCTGGAGGAATTTCCAGTGGAATTCGTGGAGGAATTTCCAGTGGAATTCCTGGAGGAATTTCCAGTGGAATTCCTGGAGGAATTTCCAGTGGAATTCCTGGAGGAATTTCCAGTGGAATTCCTGGAGGAATTTCCAGTGGAATTCCTGGAGGAATTTCCAGTGGAATTCCTGGAGGAATTTCCAGTGGAATTCCTGGAGGAATTTCCAGTGGAATTCCTGGAGGAATTTCCAGTGGAATTCCTGGAGGAATTTCCAGTGGAATTCCTGGAGGAATTTCCAGTGGAATTCCTGGAGGAATTTCCAGTGGAATTCCTGGAGGAATTTCCAGTGGAATTCCTGGAGGAATTTCCAGTGGAATTCCTGGAGGAATTTCCAGTGGAATTCCTGGAGGAATTTCCAGTGGAATTCCTGGAGGAATTTCCAGTGGAATTCCTGGAGGAATTTCCAGTGGAATTCCTGGAGGAATTTCTAGTGGATTTCCTGGAGGAATTTCCAGTGGAATTCCTGGAGGAATCTCCAGTGGAATTCCTGGAGGAATTTCCAGTGGAATTCCTGGAGGAATTTCTAGTGGAATTCCTGGAGGTATTTCCAGTGGAATTCCTGGAGGTATTTCCAGTGGAAATCCTGGAGAAATTTCCAGTGGAATTTCTGGAGGAATTTCCAGTGGAATTCCTGGAGGAATTTCCAGTGGAATTCCTGGAGGAATTTCCAGTGGAATTCCTGGAGGAATTTCCAGTGGAATTCCTGGAGGAATTTCCAGTGGAATTCCTGGAGGAATTTCCAGTGGAATTCCTGGAGGAATTTCCAGTGGAATTCCTGGAGGAATTTCCAGTGGTATTCCTGGAGGAATTTCCAGTGGAATTCCTGGAGGAATTTCCAGTGGAATTCCTGGAGGAATTTCCAGTGGAATTCCTGGAGGAATTTCCAGTGGAATTCCTGGAGGAATTTCCAGTGGAATTCCTGGAGGAATTTCCAGTGGAATTCCTGGAGGAATTTCCAGTGGAATTCCTGGAGGAATTTCCAGTGGAATTCCTGGAGGAATTTCCAGTGGAATTCCTGGAGGAATTTCCAGTCGAATTCCTGGAGGAATTTCTAGTGGATTTCCTGGAGGAATTTCCAGTGGATTTCCTGGAGGAATTTCCAGTGGAATTCCTGGAGGAATTTCCAGTGGAATTCCTGGAGGAATTTCCAGTGGAATTCCTGGAGGAATTTCCAGTGGAATTCCTGGAGGAATTTCCAGTGGAATTCCTGGAGGAATTTCCAGTGGAATTCCTGGAGGAATTTCCAGTGGAATTCCTGGAGGAATTTCCAGTGGAATTCCTGGAGGAATTTCCAGTGGAATTCCTGGAGGAATTTCCAGTGGAATTCCTGGAGGAATTTCTAGTGGATTTCCTGGAGGAATTTCCAGTGGAATTCCTGGAGGAATTTCCAGTGGAATTCCTGGAGGAATTTCCAGTGGAATTCCTGGAGCAATTTCCAATGGAATTCGAGGAGGAATTTTCAGTGGAATTTCTGGAGGAATTTACAATGCAAATCCTGGAGGAATTTCCAGTGGATTTCTTGTAGAAATTTCCAATGGAATTCCTGGAGGAATTTCTAGTGGAATTCCTGGAGGAATTTCCAGTGAAATCCTGGAGGAATTTCCAGTGGAATTCCTGGAGGAATTTCCAGTGGAATTCCTGGAGGAATTTCTAGTGGATTTCCTGGAGGAATTTCCAGTGGAATTCCTGGAGGAATTTCCAGTGGAATTCCTGGAGGAATTTCCAGTGGAATTCCTGGAGGAATTTCCAGTGGAATTCCTGGAGGAATTTGCGATAAAAATCCTGTTGAAATGCCTGGTTGAATTCGTGGTTTAAGTTCGGTCGGTCAGTATCTGAAATGTATCGTGTACATATTTACTCCACAATGCCTTGTTTGCCCTCCGCTTGCAACTGTTCAAATGATGACGACGACGACGACGATGACAATAATGATGATGAAAGCAAAATGAGTAATTTCGAAATCTCTGTTGGTGGAACACAAACCGGTGCGCGGTGCTGCGGTGGGCGAATATTTAAGGTGTGGAGTCCACATTTTTCGCTTTCCGACAGAAGGACATGTGTTTGCTAGAGCTGTTGTCACAACCCGCCCTGCGCCAACGCAACGAGGGACGCAACCCTGCCTGATGGGACCGAAATCGAGACTCCCATACCATCAGCGGGAGAAGGGTGAATAATATTAATAACGCAAATGATGAAATTGTAATGCCTTGGATGCCAGGGTGAGTAGAACGGACCGAAACGGGGCGTAGGGGGCAGTTGGTCGGTCGGTACACATGCTGCTACGATTCCGAGAGGACTTACTGGGCAGTTATAATTTATTGCTCCCTAATGGGATGTGTTCTATGAGACGCCTCTAGCTGATGCTGGTTCATGCTAGTTGCTGCTGAGAAGGAAAGGGAAATGTCAACCCTTTTTTTGCTACCGCATCCCCGCAAGCTGAATGGAATTCGTTTTTGTGGCCAACTTATTCGGAAGGGGTGGAAATCTCTTGTAATGGAGCTAATTCCCGGTGACAATTAGATTCTTGTTGAATGTTTACTTACGGATTTTCATGGTTTTCATGATGGGTTGATAGGAGAGTGCATGTAATTATAGGGTTTACCCTGGGGAGAAGCGATGCATTACATGTCTTGTGATAACTGGTTTATTTTCACATACTTTATTCGTGATGCTAGTTATCAAACCTTTTAATCTTTAGAATCATGAATACTTTATTCAACCTTTGTAGTACCCAGTGTAGCCCCCCCCCCCCCCCCCTAGTGTAGGGCCCATATAGCCGAGGCGGTAAACGCACGGGTATTCAGCATGACCATGCTGAGGGTGACAGGTTCGATTCCCGGTCGGTCCAGGATCTTTTCGTAAAGGAAATTTCCTTGACTTCCTTGGGCATAGAGTATCTTCGTGCCTGCCACACGATATACGCATGCAAAATGGTCATTGGCAGAGGAAGCTCTCAGTTAATAACTGTGGAAGTGCTCATAGAACACTAAGCTGAGAAGCAGGCTTTGTCCCAATGAGGACGTTACGCCAAGAAGAGAGAGAGACATAGAGAGAGAGTACTTCAATGTACAGGTATTTCAACTAACAAATTCTTTAAAATTCTAAGTAGTTTGAACTTCAGTTGCGCCATGATGAATATCCTACACAAACCCGGTGAAACTCGAGAATTGGCAGCTCCAAAGAAAGTTAGAGCAGCATAAATTCAATGGAAGAATAAATATGCCCGAAGCTCGTCTTTTTAATGCTACTTCCGTGCACTTTCGTAACCATCCAGAACCACATTTCTCCATTCCATCAAGTCTGACATAAGAGAGGAAAATAGTGGCCAACCACCACCACCCGTCAGGGATATGATTATTAACATTGTGGCGAATAGTGCGGAGTGGTTGATGGCACCCTGCCTTGAATACACTCCGAGTCTGAAATGGCTCATCTCGGGAAGAGGATTCAAGCCCCAAGGCCACATGTACCTACCTTCCCAGCGTCCAGTTTTTCGGAGTTGGTGCACGGTGGGGCTGACACGGCATGGCAATCTCTCCCGGAATGACTTGAGGGACCCGCCGCACGCCTGCCGTGTGGTATGATGATGGTCGGGCATGATGACGATGATAAAGAAGAAATTTAATAGCTTTCTCATGCTTCCGGTGTTCTGTGCCGTCATAGTCGTAGTCGTGCCGTGGATGGCTTTTCTTCTCGTGTCTCAAGGAAGTTCCATTTCTGGTAGATGCGATGATGGGTGTGCGAGAGTTAGCATACGGAGCGGAACCGCAATTCTGCAAATTTTCACTTATGAGTTAGCTACTGTAGATATAATACATAGAAGTAGTGCAGCGTTAGTGAAAAGCATCTATGTAGACTAGATATTCAAAACCATCAGGAAACTTGATATTTGACCTACTCTGCCGATTTTTAATGGAACATAGGTTGATACGGGAGCTCAATCCCAATGAAATTTATGTCACAACGTTTTTCTTCCTCAGCACTCAACGGAAAATAAATGAAACTAGCGCCATCTAACCAATAATACAGCAGTGACATCCATGACACTATGATGAGGGATATCTCTTGAGTGATAATCTGGGCGATAAAAAGCGGAAACAGCATCGTGAAAGCGCATCATAAACATCATATGACTTATCATCTTCACTCAGCGGGCGACTCTCCACGGGTGGTTAAGTGAAATTTTCTCTCTCTCATGGGTGCTGACGTGGATATACGGCAGACTTCTTGGAATGCTTTTAGAAAGCTACTTTTTTGCTGACGCGGGTCCTAGCGAGGGTAATGAGACGTTAGAAATGTCGTTATTCAAAATTTTATCATAAGCTAACCGCGTCAAGTGTGTGGTTTGATAGCTGTAAGACAATCTACTGAGTATATTTTCTAGAGTAAACTTTGATTTGGGATCGTACTTTCGAACTATTTTCAGAACAAAATGAGCTTATTTGCTCAATGATCTTACCAGAGCTTCATCCAATGTGTAGCTGTCAGTTTGGAACAGCGCTGTATGGGTAAAATCAGGGCTGGATGGTTACTCAACTCGATCAGAAAGGCATAACAAAAACATAACATAATTATTTCAACGGTTGATATCTATATCAAGGTTTGTTATATTTAAATATATTTGCTGGAATCGGTCCGAAAACTAGTTTGTATTATTTCAAGGTTCTAACAAAGTCAGTTACAATAAAAATAAATATGTGATTTGATCATCATTACATCAACATTATAACAAACTCAGTAATTATTTTTAAAACGCAATGTGTAACTAATCAATATTTTTTGGTAATATTTAGTGCGAAAATTAACCGCTGTATGGCGCCATTGTGTTTAGAAAATACAAAATTGTTGATATCTTTTATTATATGAACTACCAAAAAAGCGCATGTCTTCATCAAATTTGTACAGAAAGCTTATGACTTTGGAAGGGGGAAAATGAGGTAAGCAAATCCACCATTACGTGATGATGTTGGGTAATTTTAAATGTTTCTTATCATGACCCAGATCACCTGCACAATTCGTATGTTCAGCAAAGTTGTTCATGATTCTTGAAATTCTCGAATGGTGTAAAATTGTATGCACAATTTCACTACTACGAGTTATTTGATATGTTAAATCTCATTATTCTGCTGTCCTAGGAAGTTCGGATCATCACTTATCAGCGAAGTTGTCGAGAAGTCCTTGGCTCTCAAGTGGAAAATGTTATATGTAATTGAACTGCGGCGTTTACATTTGTTTACAGGATTTTGTACATGTCTTACAGGTTCAATGTTTATTATGGATGGCTACGGACAACTTTCAGGGAATATTTCTGGAGATATTAAAAGTATTTCTTTTATTATTATTAGCTTTATTAGGGAGATTTTCAGCCCGAGGCTGGTTCATCTCCAAAAAAAGTATTTCTCTTGTAGGTCTTCTAGGGAGCTCACTAGAAGTTCTTCCAGAGATCTCTCCGAGAGTTTTCTCAACGATTCCTACATGAATTCTTACTGACGATTGTCCAGTCAAATATTCAAATATTTCTCCAAAAGTTCTTAAATGGATTTCCCCTAGAGTTCCTTTAGAAATTGTGGTTGGCGAATTCTTCAGCTACTTCTCCAAGGATTTCTTAAGAAAGGCTGCCGATGATTCCTACAAAAAAATACCCTAAATACTCTACGGTAATTCCTCCAAGGAATTCCTCCACGTATTCTTCCAGGTAATCCTCTAAGGAATTCTTCAACAATTCCTCCATGACTTTTTCCATGACCTCCTTTTTGAATTCTTCAAAGAACTTTGCCCCAAGGAAGATTAGTTCATATACATGTTGAGATCCCAAGTAAACCACTCCTATGAACCATCATCTCTGATCATGGAACACGAAAACACATTCCGATTCATCAATTATATTTCACCGACCAGATTACGTCACCTTTGATCTGTCGTAGCTCTCAACCTAAACTAATAATATGAATTCAGTACAGTATACAGATCATTCGTGATAGGGATTTCCCGCAAGGTTTATCTTAAGTTTAAAATCTAACATACATTTCGTCCCTTGAGAATTTCTTCAGAGAATCCAAAAGAGAGATTCTTTAGGACAATCTTAACAAATAACTTTAGCCTATGCATCACAAATTCCTTAAAGGATTCTCCATCAGGGATAATCCATCAGAAATTCTGAAGGATCTCAGTAATTAATTAGTTCTAGTTTTAAAGTTAAACTTTCCAATTCCAATTTCTTCGAAATTTCTTGGTATGTAGTCACTCAGTCTCTGCTGTGAATATCACTATAATTAACTACAGCTTTTTTCCGCAAAGATAATCTGTGTATGCATATCTGCCGATTGAAATAGTTACGTACTAGCAAATGAAGTGAAGTTGTTTTGTTAAGTTAATAAAATATTCAGTTCAACAGCGAAACGAAGTGTTTGATATCCCTTTGGATTTCCTGAATGCTCTGTGTTCGAAAACAAATTACTTCAAGTATTTATCGAAAGGTTTCTTTACAAATTTTATCGACAAATACACCAATGACTCATTATGGAAATGCTTTTTTCTAACCTTTTAAAAATTCCTTCATAAATTTCTCTCCAAGGAAATATTCCTTCAAGAATTTGCGGTGGATATTCTTACTGAAACATTCACCACTTAAGCGCCATAAAACTACTGAACAACTTTGCAGAAGGAATATCATTAATTAATAATAATGAAATAAAACAGGCCAAAAAACGCTTTAAACATTCAAATGAACGCTGGCGCAACTAGTGCTTAGTTACACACTTTTCACTATTTGAAAGTCATTAGCTATCTGTTCAACTTAGTTAATAACACGAAGATACAATTGCTATCAACTGTATTAAAAACAGTTACGTGTGACGTCCATTCGCGTAGGTACAGCGATGTGGGCTCTAGCGTTCATTTCAGCATATATCGCCCCTCACTTCAAGTGCTGTGATGGCCTCACTGGTAAAAACGACGAGCTCCTGTTCTAGGTTCTAGCCGTCGTAGGTTCGAATCCCTGGGTTTTATGTATACTATAAGGAGAAGTTTTTTGATGCCAGTAACTTTTTACTAAAAATAAAATTTCACTCTAAAAATTGATTACCAAAAAATGAGTTAGTTTTTACACTACTTAATTTTTACCCAATATATTTATAACTGCTTTATAACAACATGTGATATCATTTGATTGATATTTTATATCTCATTTTGTTATAAGCTTGTTATAAATGTACCAAGCCCTGTTATAATTATGTTATGACTAGAGCAATTTCAGTTATATGTATTTTTTGTTATTTTAACACCTAACCGGCGAATTTTATAGCTCATTCTGTTATGAAAAATCTATGAAATAAATAACTTAATCGGTTATAATTTTGTTATGCCTTTCTGATCGGGAAGGCTCCAAAGTTCCAGCGCCCCAATGCTATCACGCCTAAATTTTGCTTCCTAAAATCATCATTTGAATGGATGCTCTGTATTTGGATGATAACTTATTGATAAAATTATGCTCATCAAAAATTTGCGTTGAGAGAACTTCTAAAAAACTAGAGGAGTATATCCATGGAACAATTTTTGAAGAAATTCCTGCTGAAAGTTCTGAAGCCATTTGTAAATGAATTCCGAAAGAATTTTTGAAAAAAAAAGTTAAGCTGAACCACTACTGTTTAAACATCTTAAATTTTTTTGGAAGAATTCCCGCAATTATATCTGAAGGAATCGAAAGAAAATTTCTGATATACTCAAAGGATTATTTTCTAAACAATGTCATTTAGTATTACCCGAAGAAACCCCAAATGGCAGAGCATATTAACCTCATAAAGCAATCCGTGGAGAAATCCCTGCAGGAAGAAAAATAGTACAGGAATACCGGATGGAACTAATGAAAAAATCTCAATGGAATTTATAGAGAAATCCCTGGCTAAATTCCTGAAGATGGATGAATTTCTAAAATAATCTCGATATTTTTTCGGTATCTCGTGGAAGATTTTCCAAATGAATTCTTGGAGTGATTTTTGAAGAAATCTATAAAGTAATGTCCGAGGAAATCTATAGAAGGCTACCTAAGAAAACTTTGAATGTATTTCTAGAGGAACCTTTAGAGAAAACTCTGTAGGAATTTCTTAAGAAAATATTCAAGAAATTTCCACAACAATATTTTTCATTATTTTTTGAAAGATTTCCTAAATACATCGCTTAAGAAAATCTAAAGGATTCTCAGAAAGAATCTATACTTTCTGAAAGCCTTTCAAAGGGCATTTCCGAAGAAATCCATGCAGGATTTTCTATATACCATGGGGAAATTTTTGAGTGTGGAAGTTTCCGGGTGGAATCTTCGAAAAATTCAGACGAATTTAAAAACATATCAAAGGAAGCACTTGAGGAATTCGTGGAGCATCCCCTATAAAAACATTCCAAATGCATCCTGTATTTTTTAAACAATCCGTAAAAGAATTTCTGAAAGGTATTTATGAAAAAACTGTTGGAATTTCTGGGAAACCAAAGGAAGAATTCCTGAATCAATCTCTGGAAGATTTTCTTAAGGAATCACAGGATAAATTTCTTAATAAATATCCGAAGTTATCTCAGGACGAAACAAAGAAACTCTGAAAGAATTTGTGAAAAAACGCCGAAGAAATTTCTTGCTTCACTTGAGAAGAAATTTTTCAAATGAATGTTGGGAAGATTGTTTCACAAGTTTGGTTTTTGGTAGAATTCCTTCAAAACCCCCGGAAGAAATTGTGAACAGATCTATAAGAGATTTTATGAAACAATCACTGTCGTGTCGTATTGATTGAATTCGTGTTCAGAAGAATTTACGAAGGAATCTCTAGAGAAATTCTGAAAAAACATATGAAAAATCTTACGAAGAAATTCATGCGAGATTTTCTAGAAGAATTCTTTGTGAAATTTTCGGAATCCCTAGTGTTTTTTTTTTTGAAAAACTCTCTGGAGGAATATCTATGGATATCCATGAGGGAATGTTTTGAATGAATCGTTGAGGGATATTTTGAAGCAACTCGTGGACTTGTTTTTTTTTATCTGTATTAACGAGATTTTTAGCCTTAGGCTAGTTCATCTCGGCACCCACGCTTTACTTGTTGTCAAATCTCTGGTAGATTCCTTATAACAAATTACAAAGGAGTCTCTGCAGGCAGTTCAAAGGAATTTTTAGAAGATTGTCTAAAAAATCGAGAAAGAATTTCTGATGAAATTTCTGCAGGGCTTTCTCATGAATAGCCAGTAATAATTTCTGAAAATATATCCAGATGAAAGTCTGAATCAATCTCAAGATTATCTGAACAAAAAAAACTGATGTTTCGGTACGACTGTAGGTATTACAACCGACAGAGGGGGTGTTTTCGGCCTTGGCAGTCTTTTAACGGCTGCAAAAACGGCTGTTGCATTGTAACCCGACGGTTTCGGTTATGTATTTAACCTTTCTCAAGGATTATATGCTCGTTTTCTTGTTGGATTTAAAAGACTGCCAAGGCCGAAAATACCCCCTCTGCCGGTTCAAAAAAAAAAAAACATTTAACGATATTTCTGGAAGAATGCACACTGAAATTCCTGAAAGAATTTCTAAAGCAACCCCTGAAGAAAATTTCCAAATGTATCCAAGAAGTTTTTTTTTTTTTGAAAAAGCCCATGGAGACTTATAATTCCTGGAAATAATTTAATCAACATTTTCAAAGGAATTGTTGTACAAGTGTCTGAAGGAATTTTCGGAAAGTTTTCTAAAAATAAGTCCACTGAGTTTTTCAAAGAGTTTCTGAATTTTTGGAGAAATTTCTTGAGTAATCAATGCTGAATTTTCTAATAAAAATCCCTTGGTAATGGCAGGAGGAACCTCTCGTGCATTTTCTGAAGAAATCTCTGCTTTAAATGTCTGAATGAATGTTTGAAATGTTTGTTAAAGGAGGAGTTTTTAATGAACTTGTTGGAGACATTTTCGAACGATTTTTTGGAAGATTTTCTAAATAAAACAATAACTTTTCAGGGATTTCCAAGGAGAATTTCAATCCAGGGAAAGAATACTTATACAAATTTTAGGAAGAATATTTAGAGAAATCTCTGAAGAAATCCCTGAAAGGATTTGCACTCTCAAGTTTTTTTGCGCGTATGCGTGCAAAATTCACTTGAGGGTTCAAAAAGTTCAAAAAATAAAAACATCACATAAATTTTTTTTTTATTTTCTTTGGAAGATTTTTCCCTAAAACATCAAGCCACAAAAATGTAATGTTCACAACGTTTTCTATTTTTTTTTTTTAAATCACATGAGAAAGTTTACAACATTTAGGGGGGCTTTCCTATATTGAAAAGAAGATATTTTCACAGCTAAGGTAATTTTTCATATATTCATAAGGGCACTTAAAATATAAAAAAACGCAAGCAATTTCCTTATATTTGGAAGAGTCTAAGAAAAAAATATCAACATGAAACTTTTCTTGTGGATAGCGAAGTGTATGGAATTTGGAAAAATCGCATGAGCAACTGACGTATTTGCGGGAGGGAAAAAAGGTTTCAAAACCCACTAGAAGCTTTTTCTTCCACGTAGAGAAGAGCGCAATAGAAAGAAATTTTCTCATATATTCATGGACAAATTTCACAAAGCACGGAATCAATTCGGTTACGTCTTTACAATGATTAAATCTTCTTTTCGTACCAAGCTTTCAGCTACAAAACTCTTCAGATATCCGGAGCTTAAAAACAAACAAAAAAATACACGATAAAGATACGATGTGTGTTGTCGGAGACGATAAAGTAGGAAGGTCTAAAAGCGGAACAAAGATGAAAACGAAGCTTGCAAAGCTGGAAAACAGTCTCAACATGAAAATATCGAGGAACGATAAGCCTTGAAAAGCGCATGCAACAGTTATGGATGTCAACTATCTGAGAGCAGTAAATCACAAGAACTCGGCCGCAAAAGTTTTTCGGAAGCTTGCACCTGAGTCGGTAGGAGGTCCATCGAGTCTACCAGCGAGTTTTTGGATCGTGTCCGGCGAAGATTCCATGCCACTATTCGCAAGATCAGGGGTTCCCAATCTTGAGAAGGTGTAGAAAAGCATGAAAATGAAGAAAGTAGAGGAAGTTGTTCAGTAAGAAAGTGCGAGTTCCGATGAAAAAGAAGAGTTCGCTGAAAAGGTGGAAATTTGCGAAGAAAAAGAAGAAGAAAAATAGATTTCCAGTGAGGAAGAATGGAGCTCCGCAAAGAGAGGTGAAAGAAGCGATGAAGAAGAAAGTATAGAGAGCTCTGAAATGGAACTGGTCTGCGTTAAGTCAGCGTGGACTACGCGATTTTTTGGGCTGGCAAAGATAAGTGAAGGAATTCGACAACTCTTAGCTTTTCGACGTTACTTTGATGACTACATGTTACTTTGTTACTCCATGTTACTAAATGAAATAATTATAGTATTTCAGAAAATAATGCGATCAATTTGAAAACTGCGATAAGTTTGAGTTATAGTCAGTTAAAGTCAAATATAGTAGAATACATAGAAAGTTCAATAACTACGTAACCAGTTGAGATTTGACCAATGCCATATACGTAGAAGAATTTTTATGGCCCTCTACCACCCTTTAAAAAGTTTGTACTCATGAACCTGACACCCTATGAGCAGCAGGTTTGTGAGAGTGTTTTGCGGTATTGAGTAGTATTCGTCAGTTTGTTAAATAAAATTCAGGAAAATGTTTGTGGTGGGTGTTTCCACTTTGTGTTTCTGGTTACCCGAAATGGGCGCAGCCATAAAAAGCAGCTACCATCATCCTTCAACATTAGCCACCAGATGACTCTGCCTTGCCTTGAACATGGACGTAGACGGTGGTAGCAAAAGAAGGTCATTAGGATCTTGGAGATCCTCAATTGACCGAAGAAACGGGTATTTGCCCAAGTGATCGACACTAGTGAAATCCGATGTGAAGTGTACACAGTGTGTCTATTGTGTGTTTAGAAATTTAGGCACACAGAACCCCGAGGTTTTACCATTAACAGTGGTTTCATCATAAACAAAGAGGTGAACCCTGACCTCAAAATGGGTCACCTTCCGCTGTTCTCAGGCGAAGACTTGGGCAGATAAAGATCCGGCCATTCGCAATATGTACCCGGCTGAAGACCAATGAAGGCTCTCCAAAAGCCGAGAAACACCCGATTCGGATAGGCGGCAAAGGTCGCATCGAATGGGAAGAAAGAGAATGGGAGAACGGGAAGGAGAGAATCGGTGGATGATGGCAGTTGCAGAAGGTGGCCCCGAAGAAAAGGTCAGGCTAGATTAAGGTAGTGCAAAGAGAAAGGAAGTGCACTAACGTCAAGTAAACAGAAGTGTGAGAAAAGCTAAATCAAGTGTTCTCCTGAATTCGTGAATAGCAAAGATAAGCGTGCCGACCCTAGAGATTGAGGGTAAATACAGAGTCTCGTTAGCGGCTGGAAAAGGTCACCTTCTGTGACCCTCTACTCAATTTAACGGTAGCTGCAGTCAACTGCAATTAGTTACACTTGGTGCCAGAGTGGGGCCCCGAAGAAAGAAGGTCAAATTAGAATAAGAAAGTGGGTGAAGCGAAGTAGATTGCTTGAAGATAGAAAGTGCGTAAAGTTTTGAGGAATAAACAGGAGTATGAAAAGGCAGCTCAAGTGTTTTTCGGAATCCGCGAAAGAGCAAGAATAAGCGTGCCGACCCTTGAGATGTGAGGTCTATACAGAGTCTCGCTAGCCCCTGGAAAGGGTCTCCTTCTGTGACCCTCTTCCCAAGTCAACGGTAGCTGTGGTACTACCGCATTTGTTACACTCATATTGGAAACCACTGAGCTTTACAACACAATTATGTATACTGTATTGAGTGCTAATCACTACGCAGAATTTGAAAAACATTTCCCGCGCTCAGTACCATACGGGCGTATCTAAGTGATCGATTACACTAAATCGATTTTCTCTTTAGTTAATAACTTGGTCGACAAATCATTTTCGGTTGTTTTTTGTTGTTTTAGATGCTAGTCCTAGTCGTCCTTCACCGAAACACACCGAGAGATCATCACTTTTAGGTTCTTGGCCCGTGATCTCAGCCTGGGAACCACTGCGCTGGGCTATGCAACACCAATTTACGACGAGTTCACAAGTGATGACCTCTCGTTTTCCACCACGTTGAGAGACGGTCGGGAACCGTTCTTTTCCGACGAGAAACTGCCGATCATAAGGTTATATGTAGTAGAGCTGCTTGACTAGTGCCGTAGATGCGACAGGTAGTCCAGATTGCGGAGACATATCTGTAAATCTCGACCCAAGTCGATTGCCTGAGGAAAAACCTGCGAGCAGAGATGAAGTTGATCGGGAGAGCCTGCGCCGGCTGCAACATGCAGAAGCTTCGCTCGTTAAACCCAAGGATGGTTACACTGTCAGAGAAGTGCGTAACATCGCATCTGCCACCGTTTAGCTATAGCGGCGTGGACTACTGTTGGCCGTTGACTGTCACGGTCGGCCATACATAGGAGAAAAGGTACATCTGCCTGCGCACCTACATGACAACGAGGACTATCTACTTTCAAGTCTCTGACGACACAAGCGTGGCTGACTGGTTGATGGCCATACGGCGATAAGTGTATCCCAGAGGAAAGCCCCAGGAGCTAGAGTATTGGTTGGACAGCAACACAAACTTCCAAGCGGCAAGCAAGACAATTTTGCAGCACCGGTACCGAGTATGAAGACGAGCTGCCAGGACGAGGATTCGCTGGAATTTCCGTTCGCTTAGCATTTCAAAAAACTCCTAAAGTTTCCTGAAACCATATGAAACCCTCCTCAAAGCCTTCATGAAACGCCTCTGTTGGTGCTTGAGATCCTCCCGAAATTCCCCTGAACTACTCTTAAATTCGTCAATACCCCCCAAACTTCCTATAAGTTCTCCTTGACTCACCCTCCTCCTTTGATATTCACCTAAAATCTGGTCTAAATCCTCCTTGCCCTTTCCCTACACTAGAGAAACTTTTTGTTTAATTTCCCCAGTGGCCTCCCATAAAATCTTCTTACTACCTATCCCAAAACTTTCCTGAAACTCTCCTAAAGACCTAAAATACCATTCAAAAATTAAATGATTTCATCCAAATAATTAAACCATTCAAGGTACCATTCGAATTGATGTGGACTTTCAGTGCCTTAAACACTTACTGGCGATCATTATTGAACCACAGGGCAAAGACTGCACGAGCTTTATATACGTTAACTTTTTTATCTGAGGGAAATGATCGCATCAAAGAAGATCAAAAAATATGTGATTGCAGTAGAGTTGTCGAACAAAATTGTTCATTTTTTGTGATAAGGTTTAATTTTTAATTTTATTAAAATTTATTGTGCAAAACTTAACTTATTTTACCTTACTACTGATGAGGTATTCGCATTCCCTCGAACAGAAACATTTCGTAGCAGCTATGACACAGTCTTCCACAACGTCACTCCAGGATCACTTATCCCGGTGATGTCCCAAGTTGCCTGGAGGCCACTACCACAGAAACACTTCCATGAGAGTGCTAGTGCTGTTACCTGAATTCTCACCCAATATCAACCTAGACATGAAAGCAATCCGCATCGGGTAGCAACAACTAGTATCCTAGAAAGACGTCGCCCTCGGGGCCATCCGTCGTCGTCGTCGTCGGCGTCGTCATCTTCTCGGAAAGTCTTCCTGGTTTAGGATCTTCCCCAAAACATGCTTCCACATTCCGGAATGAAATCTGTCTGAGATTTTGCGTTGTCGGCTGCCAGTCTTGCTACTTTGGATGTTCGTATTTAAGCCCTCCGGCAAATGTTTTACATTATCATTTTCAACAGCAGCAGCAACAGTAACGTCAGTCTCGGAACAAGGCCCCGAAAGCGGGAAGCTTAGTTGCGTAATACTCTTTGTTTCATGTCGTTGATGATGAGGATTGCCTCTTGCCGGGTAAAAAGATTGCTTTTCATTCCAAAAATGAGCCATCATCAGCTTTTAATAGCTGTAGAACAGAAGCTTTACTGCTCCGTGCTTAGCAGCATTGCAAAAGTTAACGAGAAATCCATTAAATATTTCCACTCGTTTTAGAAAATTTAACGCAAAGTTCCAATCGCTTAGCTGTGTTTCCCCAAACACAAAACAAACAAATCCTTGACAAAATCAAATTGCTGCAGCTCAGCCGGGAAAACTCCGCCGCTCGCCAGGAAGGAAAACAATATGTTTTATATGCTTGTTCCTCTGCCTGATGTGAACTTCTCCAACCGGGGCGCAAGCACAGCACTCTGATTCATCGCAGTTTGATTGATGGCAGTGCAAAATTGTTGCCATTTTCTACACAAGTGCTGCCGCCACACCACACAATACAGAGAGTTTTGTGGCTCGACAGTCCACAAACGCCGGTGCTGCTGGATATGCGAGAGGGTGATGGAACAAAAATGCACATAAAACTCAAGCATGATTTCCTGTACTCGTTTTCCCCATTTTCAGTTCGACCGAACTACATCCCACACATAGTCGGTTCACCCGGTTTGAGTGCTTCAGAACAGCATAGCACCAACAATCGGAAACGACCGACAGGAAGCAGGAAGAAAAATATGCAAAAATCTCATGTTTTTGCGTGCTGCTGCGTCGATGGAAAACAGGACGAAGATTTGCCGATCAGGCCCCCTTATCTTCGAAGCGGTGCCATAAATAAACCCACCACACCCAATGAAAGAGTGTGCTATGTGAATCATAATCTGGAATGCAGCCCCTTCGCCGTTCGTTGTGGCATGTAGGGGGTTGCATGAAACAGTAATAAAAATTTGGCAGCTTGCATTAGGGACTGAGCCGGAAAGGGGGTGAAGGATGTTATCTGGGCTGTTTATATGAATGTTGATTTTGTACAAGAGTTGTTAGATTGCTTCAAATATGAAAACCACATATATTTTTGGCATGAACGCTAGTAATATAGCCATGCAATAAAAATGACGGCTAAAACTAATCCCAAGAGGAGTTAAGGGCGGACGGGACGGTCGAGGAAATATCCGCCATTGCTCTGTTTCTACTAAGATGGTAATCTCAGATTCTACTTCATATAATGGAACAAAAATCTATCATTGTGTATGCTCACTTGCAGTGCATATGCTGATTGTTTTTCAGCCTCATCTGTGCGATAGAAATCGAGATTACCATCTCCAAAATCGCGAGGCAAATTGTTAGAAAGAGAGGGAAGATAGGAAAAATAACACAGCGTCCCGATTCACCTTAACAGTTTTCTTTACGATGATCAAAATGAAGCGTGATTAGTTTCTGGCACATGAACGAGAATGTATGAAGATTGGTATATCCAGTACTGTAGCAGCTGGTAACGAAAAGTGTCCACATATCAGCGCATCCTATTTATACTGGTATGATTTTTCCTGAAAAATCTCTCAAGGAACTATTTTTCACGATGATGATTAACCTGGGCTTGTTAGGGGAATATCTGTAAATAAAAGAAAATCGGGTTAAGTACGGTTCCTTTGAATTCCACTAAGAATTTGCATCCTTTGACAGATACGTATTTCGACCTCAACTGTAAGGTCGTCTTCAGTGTCTTGTACTAGTAGAGTCGAGTCAAGTACAAGACACTGAAGACGACCTTACAGTTGAGGTCGAAATACGTATCTGTCAAAGGATGCAAATTCTTAGTGGAATTCAAAGGAACCGTACTTAACCCGATTTTCTTTTATTTATTTTTCACGATTTTTTTTTCAATAATTATTGCGGGAGATTCTTGTGGGAATTCTTTTGGTGATTTCAGCAGGAATTTTTCTCAAGATTCTTCCCAGAATTCTATATATTCTTTTACATGTACTACTTACGAATTTTCTATACGATGACATCCAGAGACACAGCCAGAAATTCCTTCAGGAATTCTTTTAGGATTTTTCAAAATTTTTCCAAAATTCTTCTACTTTTCAAAAAAAAAAAAGATTTGCTGAAATGATTCTAGCAAGAGTTCTCCCAAAGATTTCTCCAGATATCGCTTAAGAATACATGTCTGTCCATGTATTATTTTTTTTAATTTGTTCAGAAACTCCTTCAGAGATACTTTCAGGAATTCATCCAGGAATTTCCCTTGTGTCTTCTTCAAGAGTATCTGAAAAATTTCCTCAAAGGATGTATCTTTACGGATTCTTCACGAACTGCTCCCAAGTATCAATTCCATTGCTGATTGCTTTTGTTTGATTTTTATTAGAGTTTTATAACAGCAATAATTAAAACACACAGTTTTATGACTACTTTTATGAAAACCATTGATGAAATGTTTTATAGTATACTTGAAGATATTCCTAAAGTCAAATTTTAAGAGTAAACAAAACTCTCCGATAATGTAATCCTTCTGGCATTCATTATTACCACAATAAAACTTTTTAAACTCTCAACAGATAGCGATCTGTTCGATTAGTAACGACATCTGTTGGTAGAAAAGCAGAAACTACGACACTGCTAGGTTTATCGCGGTCATCATTAGAAAAATCATTGAATAGAAAATAGTAAGCTTTGTTCAAATAAGCAATGAATTTATAGTTTGCCACCATTTTCATAATATGCTCACATTAATAATTTCTCTTAGCTGAGTTTTTTTTTGTTGTGATTCGCGATAGTTTGACTAAATCAACAAATTGGTTTATTTCATTCCAAGATAATAATTTTCACCATTTTCGAAGCGCATTAATTTTATGTTTCTGTAACCCCAATATTCACGGTAAAACTGAATGCACATAAGCCTACCAACAGCTACTAAAATATTGCTTTGAAATGATCGTTTTCTACTTACAAATTAGGGGGTTAGAAGCAGAGGGGTGTAAGTGACCAAAAATTCAAAATTGAGATAAATATCGCACGTGATTCTACGAGATCAGCTTTGCTTGTTGCCAAAGACCCATAATTTTTAAAAATGTTTGAGTAAATATGCA
Source organism: Aedes albopictus (assembly GCF_035046485.1). Taxonomy (NCBI): domain Eukaryota; kingdom Metazoa; phylum Arthropoda; class Insecta; order Diptera; family Culicidae; genus Aedes; species Aedes albopictus. The sequence continues at coordinate 334,088,445 of NC_085138.1, forward strand.
TTGATTGAAAATATGACGCTTAAGCGTTGAGGAGATTTGTTTGGAGGCAGAGGGGTGTAAGTAATTTATTATATTTTCATGAAGTATTGCTCAACATTGTTTCAATCAATTTAAATTCTCAAGTTAATAATGGCAGTGATGGTATTGTACTATTTCGAGTCTTACTGAGAGGGGAAGTTACCTTTTCGTCATTTGCCCTTCTCATTATCCATTTCTCACTCACGCCAGTATTTGCAAAGTCTAGCTTTTGGAATAAGGTAAAACTTTCACTCGACTGGCTTAGCCGCAAACATCGATAGTAAATTAATTGACTGATATTTTTGCTGAACTTTTCACACAAAAAAAGTGACAATATCATCTTCTTTTCGTTGCACATCGTGAGTACGAATGACGACAATGTACCAATTAAAATTACAACACTGCATTTTATTCACAATTGTTCATTCCCAAATTTAGGATTTTATGACGATCGTGAAGATCAGAATTAGGTTATCAATTTGATTACCAACATTTTGTACAGTCTCACGAATTCAAGCGGTGCTTTGCTAACTAGCCGACGTTTCGGCTGTGTTTGGCAGTCTTCTTCTATAGAAAATTAGGTCTATTTCTCCTGAAAGAAGGCTGCCAAACACGGATGAAACGGAGGGCAGTTAACAAATTACCGTTTGAAATCGTGAGACGTCTAAACTCCGAATTTCAGTATATACTCGTTGGAAACCACTGTCAGGGACGAGTTTACATACGCAGTATTACACTAAAAGTGCATCATTACGTCGTCTATGGTGTCGTTGAGGCTCTGTTTTAGAAACCGTATGATAAATCATTAGATTTTAAATCGTATTGTTGGCGATTTCCATAATTTGGAAGGATAAAACATGTATTAGTAGCGCACGCCTATAAATTTATACATTTAACCCTCGAGCAGTCGCGTCTTCGACTACCTGCAGCGAAGTCACGCTCACGTTGTATACCACAAGCGTGTATTTTTCATGGCGCGTGTACTCAGAACACGACACGACCGCTCCCGGGTTAATAATGAGTTTCTGTCTGTCTGTATTATCCTTATAGACTCGGAAATATCTGAAACGATTGGCGTGAACATTTGCATGCCAGTTTTTTTTTCGAGCCGGGGAAGATTCTAAACAACTTGACAAATTAACTGGCAAAAAAGCCCCAATACACATAACGGGGGACTTCTCTATGGAGCTGTGTATCAAAAAGCCGCACAGCCGGTTTACTATAATTTTTAACTTTTCAATATATCAGGTTTAAATGTATTTTTATTTACATTTGAAAATGAAATAAACTTACATTTTTGAAAATACTATGATGATTAAATTATAGGTCCTTACTGACGTAACAATGATCCGACAAAATGGTCACTAAGGTTTCATGTTACGCTAGACGCATCACGATAGCGCAGTGTTCGTTCAGAAAGCCTGGGTCATAATCCCAACATCCCACTAGGGTTAAATTTAGGGCTTTTTCTTAATTTCTCAATACTTCATCTGATTTTTGAATTCAGAAAAGTAATAATTCTTTCACATCATCATGGTTGCTTGCATTATTAATTTAAAACGAAATTAGACGCTGTCCATAAACTACGTAGACTTGATTTTGGCAACCTTAGACCCTCCCCCCTCCCCCCTCGTAGACTTTTGTTCATACAAAATTTTCGAAATTTGTAAGGACCGTAGACTTCCACCAGGCTTCCCCGCCCCCCTTAAACATTTTAGGGACAATTTTATTCATAGTAATACTTGAGTGTACATGTATAGTATATGGCCTATTGAGAACTTGTTTGGTGCCAAAGGGGTGTAAGTCAACAGTTTGGTGGTAAAGGGGTGTAAGTGACACTAACCCAAAAAATCAAATTTTCCTATCTGCAAAAAAACAGCGTTTATAATGTTTGTTTCCATCTGACCCCCTCAAATGATGTATCCTCCTGAACTTTACGTGCCATCGAAGAAGCTTCTGCATCATAGTTTTTGTTGAAAAAAAAAACAACAATCATCATAACTTCATTTCGAGAATGGAAAACTTTTCAACTCAAAATCAAACTTAAAAAAAAAACAATTTTGTTGCTATGTACTCCTAATGTGGATTGCAAAACCTCTCCGAGAGTGGTCCACTCAACCAGAAGATGCTTTTAAAGAGGTTATCAAGAGGTTTTGATGTATAAATCAGTTTTATTGCGAGTTTTATAAAATTGGTCAAGAAGATCTCTTATAGAACCGAACAAAACTTAAAATATTACTTGGGGTAGCTTCCATCCTACTGAATATAAAAAAAATGTGTGTACGATTTTTTCGATATTTTTGCGCTCTCATAGTTACAAAGAAAATAATCCAATTTGTACTATTGAAAACTTATCTTCTGCTTAGTGATGATATATTGGAAAATGGTCAATGTGATTTCTATTCTATAGACGAGTAAAAAAATATTCTTTCGCTTCCTATCTATATAAATCGCCTATATGGTTGTTTCTAAGCGTCCTACTGTGCCTTTTTTCTGCCGTTCTTCCCAATATGCAAATTCAAATTTTTTGTGCCCTCATGCAAAAATCCTGTTATATTGGGCCTTTTTTCAGGGATCTCTCCGAATTAAATGAAAATGTCAGGGATTCTTTCGGAAAATTGTTCCAGGATTTGTTGAGAAACTCGTTTACAGACTGCCTCAAAAAATTTCCCCTGAAATTTTTGTACAGGCTCTTTAAAAATATGTATTTAATAAAAAATCGGAAATTTTCTTCAAAAATTTTTAATTTTAACGAGGATTGAAATATTCAACTTGCGTTTCCACCGAAATTTCCTCAAATATTATTTTAGGAAATATGGCACGTATTTCTTCAGTTTATTGAGAGATTACTCTAGACATTTATCAAATTATTTATTTGAAAAATCTTCCAGAGACATTAGGCCTGTCCACTTTTCCAAAAATCTTCTTTGATTCTCAAGTCCACTCCCATATTTTGATTGGCATCCAAAAAGAAGTCCCTGGTCAAATTTTCAGCAAAATCCATTGAAATTAGGAGGTGTAGCAAATCAATGTTGTGCTTTTCACTACTTTTGAATTTTCAAAAAACAAAAACTTTATCAAAACTTGACGCAAAACCATTCTAATAGCACGAATTGGAAGATACACTTGTCTGCTACAAGTATGTACTCCGAACAACGTATGTCAATAAACGTTTATGGAATATATGAAAAACTACATTAGTAATCCGAAGAACCTCCAAAAGTTGGTTTCCTTAAAGTTCTATCGGAAATTGCTTCTTTGGCACCAAAGTTGTAGAAATTGCGCAAAAAATAAAAAAAAAACTCGGGAAAATCAAATGCATTCCAAATACTAGAATATAATGCCGTTTTACGCATTCCACCTTAAGGCGAAACTGGAAGCATTTCCTCTTTTTTTTTGGTTTTTGATTTTTTATAAAATAACGAAGCAATATTTTCAAAATCGGTTTTCGTGCACATGTAGAGTATGGATCAAGGTATTTTCTGATTTTTTTTTGTGGTGGGAAAAGTCTTCCATTTTTGCAGAAACCATTTTTTTGTGAAATTTTATTCAAAAATGGTTTCTGCAAAAACGAAAAACATTTTCCACCACGAAAAAAAACAGGAGATACCTTGATCGATACTCTACTCTACATGTGTGCGAAGACCGATTTTGAAAATATTGCTCCGTTGTTTTGTAAAAAATCAAAAACCAAAAAGTGAGGAAATGGATCCAGTTTCGCCTTAAACGAACATTATGGTGTACTGGAACAAATTTTATCAAAACAATATTTTCTTAGGATGTTTCATAAATTTTAATTGTCATGTTTTGTTCGGGGAACTTGTAGCAGACAAGTGTATCTTCCAATTAGTGCTGACAGAATCATTTTTCGTATAGTTTGAGTATTTTTTAAGTTAAAAAGTGGTCGAAAACACTAAATTGATTTGATGCACCTCTTTATTTATATGGACTTAGCTGAAATTTTGACCAATGATTTCTCTATAGATGCCAATCAAAAAATGGGCGTGGACTTGAGAAGTGGAGAACATTTTTAAAAAGTGAACAGGCCCAATTGAAATCTTCAGACATTCTTACATGGATTCCTGAAAAAAATAATCTTCCAGGTATTTTCAGAAATTCCTACAGCGATTATTTCGAAAAAATGGAGAATTTTTGAAAATATCTCCCTGATACATCTTTGGAATTTCCAGAAGCCTTTTCATAGTTGCTCCATAGGTTCCATCAGTTTTTTTTTCCTGGGATTCAGACTTGAAATCTAGTAAAGTTTCTTTGTGAATCTCCTCTCTTTGCATCTTACCCCTCAATTCTCAGGAAAATTGCTTGCAAAACTCCTGGTCCGATTCCTTGATAAACCCGTGAAGAAATTTCTGAAGAATCTCTTAAAAATGTTTCAGTTATTTCAGACAAAAATACTGGTAGAACTCTTGAATGGAAACCATGGCTGTACTGATCATTTCTGGACGAATTTCTCCGGAAAAAATATCAGGATTTACTCCTTAGGGATTTCGCCAGGAACTGTTCTAGAAATTTCTCAAGAAATTCTTCTAGGAATTTTTCCACAGGAAATTCTCGAAAGATTTCTTCCTAAAATGCATTTTCAATAAATGATTTTTTACAGAAACTTGGATTTTTTTTCTCAGATACTTAAAGACACGGACACGTTCAATGCTTCCAGTGAGCTTTTCGCTCTTTTAAGGAAGCACGACACTAGACAACAGACTAGCATGCAACGCCCAGTGGCACAGCCGAAAACTTTACCTGACATCTGCGGCGGGAATCGAACCCGCGCTCCTCAGCACGATACGACTAAATGCTGGGTGACACTAGCCGCACGACCACGAAGCCACACATTGGAATTTCTCCAGTGGTTCCTTAAAATATTACTCCATATATTTAGGAGTTCTTTAAAAAAAAATATTTAGATATTTCCTTTTTTAGACAAACTTTGGGAGGTACCTGGGCATCGCCCACAGTAAGCTGTCCCTTACCGCATTAATGCAGGGCTCTGGCGTGGTGGACATTCTTTCCCGTGCGACTCGTGGGATGTAAACATGAAATCTAATAAAAGTCTAAAGTTTAGACTCTAAACACAGGTGTAAGTAGTGGTGCGATCAACCCCTTCGCAAGAAGCAGGTTGATGAGGTCTCCGACAAGAAGAAGTGAGGAGATAGGCGCTGGGAGCTGCGTACGCAGCTCAAGCGTGGGCGCTGCAGTCCACTTCCCGGCAAGCCAGCCGGTGGAGGTTATGGACGGAGCGTGGTTGCTGAGGGCCGTCCACCAAGAAAACAAAGGACAGTCTGCAATAGAGGTGGCTGTGCAGCAGCTTGGCAAAATCATCGACTTTGCGTCCACTTAGTCGAATATAAGCAAGGACCTGAAAACGGCCTTGCTTCGACTTAGGGTGTCGATCGACGAGGCCAAGCAGGAGCACGCGGTACTCGCGTTGGTGACTGTTTCAGCGGAACCTGCAAATGAGAAAGTGCCGAAGTTTACCCAAACGGAGGCCTTCTCCTTCGCAGGAAGTCCGAAACAGGTGGAAGCGACTGCTCGCGACAAACGGGGCAAGCAATCGCAGAAGCGGGCGAGGCAGCCGTCAGGCGAGGAGCTGTCTGGCGGTGCCCGCAGAGCCAGGCGAATCATTACCCCGAATGTCGGTAATAATGCCGGAAGGTCGGACCCCAGCCAGGGTTCCCGGAAAGTTGGAAGGGTGGGTCTGAAAAGGCAGGTCCGTCCCGGAACGATGGGAACAAGGGGTTGCGACCGCTGCTGATGGGCCCTTAGCAGCCACAGAGCAGGGCGATCCCAAGGGAGGACCCAAGGGTAGAGCGGAAGAAGAAGAAGAAGAAGAAGAAGAAGAAGAAGAAGACGAATCCGCAGGTAGTAGCGCAGGAAGCCAAGCCAAGGCGTAGGAGGGCAGGTGCCAAGCGTGAGAAAGGCGACGCGATCGTCATCAAGACTGAACAGTCAAAGAACTCGGACGTCTTGAAGACGATGCGAAGCAACGCCAAGCTTGAGGGTCTTGAAGCCGACGTACGCAGTATTAGACGTACTCGTACGGGCGAGATGATACTGGAGCTGAAGCGCCAGAAGGAACACAAGGGCGCCGCCTATAAGAGGCTGGCAGAAGAGGTCTGGCAGAAGAGGTGTGTGCAGGTGAGGGCTCTGACACATGAGGCGACTCTGAAGGTCAAGGACATTGATGAGATCACCGAAGTGGAGGAGCTCGTCACGGCACTGCGGCAACAGTGCGATGTGCAGGTGGCCGCCACAGCCGTTAAGCTATGGAAAGGGCCAGCAAGGACACAGATAGCTTTGGCTCAGCTACCTGTGGCGCACGTCAAAAAGTCCGTTAAAGTAGGGCGGAAAAAGTTGGGTTGGTGTGTATGTCACCTGACATTCCGAGAGCCACCAGAGGTTTGCTTCAGGTGTCTGGAACCAGGACACAAGTCGTGGGACTGCAAAGGCCCCGACAGGCGCAAACTGTGCAGGCGATGCGGCGCTGAATGTCATAAGACCCAAAGTTGCACGAGTCCACCCATCTGCATGATCTGTACCGGGAAATTCTTGAACAACAGACATCCGATGGGTGGTCCAAGGTACCCGGCCTTCAAGAAAGCCGCAGTGAACAACAAATCACAGTGCAGGTAACACAGCTGAACCTAAACCACTGTGATGCGGCTCAGCAACTGCTTTGTCAGGCGGTTTCTGAGTGGGAGACGGATATCGCCATCATTTCGGACCCATACCGAGTACCCGCCGGCAACGGCAACTGGGTCGTGGATGGGACCAGAAAAATGGCGGCGATATGGACGACGGGTAAATACCCCGTCCAGGAGTTGGTGTCTACTACCTATGAGGGCTTCGTGGTCGCCAAAGTAGCTGTTATGCGCCTCCGCGGTGGCCGATCGAGCAGTTCACGCAAATGCTGGACCGATTAACGACCGTGCTAACAGGGCGAAGGCCGGTGGTAATAGCGGGCGACTTTAATGCCTGGGCCGTGGAATGGGGAAGCCGTTTCACGAACCAGCGGAGTCAGATCCTGCTAGAAACACTGTCCATCTTAGATGTCGACTTGTCTAATGTCGGCACCAAGAGTACCTTAAGTCGAAACGGAGCGGAGTCAATTATTGACGTGAACTTTTGTAGTCCTGGCCTAACAAGTAGTTCGAACTGGAGAGTAGATGATGGCTACACTCACAGCGACCACTTGGCGGTTCGCTATAGTATCGACTACAACAACAGCAGACAGCGGATAGAAGAAGAGGCGGCTAGGCCAAGGCCAAGCCCTCGCAGGTGGAAGACATCATACTTCGACGAAGGGGTATTTAGGGAGGCGCTCCGCCGTGAGCGAAACTTACTCGGTTTAGACGGCGACGATCTGGTAGCGGTGCTCTCACGTGCGTGTGATGCGACCATGCCTAGGCGAGTCCACCCTAGAAATGGGATGCCACCGGCTTACTGGTGGACCGACGCGATTGTGGACCTGCGCCGCGCCTGCCTACGGGCTACGCGGCGGATGCAGCGAGCACGATCAGAGGAAGAGCGAAACGAACGGCGGGTGGTGCAAGCAAGGCCTGCTTTGAGGGTCTCTGTCAGAGTGCCAATACGAACCCGTGGGGTGACGCCTACAGGATCGTTATGGCCAAGACGAGAGGTGTGATGGCTCCTACAGAGTAATTTCCAGAGATGTTGGAGGGGATCATCGGAGGGCTTTTTCCGCATCATCCTATCGAAAACTTAGCCAATAGGCGTTATTTATTTTGTTTATTATTTTTGAATTTATTCGCACACATGATAACAAAAAGAACGAAAACAATTGAAGCTTAAATCGTCTGTTTTTGAAACAGAATAAACATGGTGACCTAGGCTGAAGAAGGGTGTACACATGGGTGTACATATCCTTCATATCTGCTTCAACATACCATAATGTTCAATATTGTGTGCAATTGTTTTTGTTTTACGATATGTTTCAATGAAAATTTCTTCCTGAATGAGTCTCTAAGTTCAAGTTCCGTAAACGTCCCATAAAAACCATTGAAGCCATTAAACCGATTGATCCACTCAAGCCGGCAATGCACATTTCGAGTTTAAAACAAGCAAATATCCACTTCATCCCGAGCCACTCAATCTTGGTCAGGTCAGCAGACGTCTTTAAACCAGTGCATCGTCGGAATGATTGTGATGAATACCTTTGGTCATGGCATGAGTGTGTGTTTGTGCGAGTGTTTCTGCCATGCCATACACCGTTCAGTTCGGTCCATTGAAATGAGAGTGTTTGACAAACAGCATCAGTTGCAGCGAAAGCAGGCAGCAGCAGGATCATCATCCAGTAGCCCATCCAAGGGTGCAAAAGCACTAGTTAACGTTCTCTTGTTTGCATATCATCATCGGCATACACTCTTCGGCATGTAGAGCAACATCGCACCGTCCATTCATCCATCCATCCATCTTTCGTAACCCCTGAAAACTCGACCAGCTAGCCGTCTCGAGCCTGACTGAGTACCTCCATCACTTGAGATGGCGGGAGAGAACGAGCGGGCGGCCTCAAGAATGTCCCCATAATGCGCCCCGACCATTGCTTAGCTGGATATGTGGCATGGGAACGCTTTCATGTTCCGGTCTTTCTCGCATCCATCCAGTCTGTGTCTCACTCGGAGATGAATGTGCGGTAGATGGTTGACATAAAGACCTCGTCACGATACGCTCGCTTGAGTAAGCCATCGTCGCCAAAGTCATCAAACCGCTCTCCGCGCCGCCATCCGAGCCGCGTGGCGCAACCCCGTTTCGACGTCGCGTCGTCCCAGCCAGTGTGATAGATACCGCCGCCACCGCCATCATCGTCATAACCAACAACGTCATATCATCAGCATGACCCGACCCCCAAAGCGACACACTCCGAGCTGCCCTGAGCAGAAGGGAATAACTACGAACAGCTCAGATAAAACCATTGATCATTAACCTGTAAATACCCGATACGCTCTTATTTTGACAGAAATGCAATATCTTCTTTGTTTTAAAACATTTTACTCTGAGGTTTTTTTTTGATAGTCAAGGGGAATAGTTAGTTGTGCTAGGAAATGCATGGTACCTACCCCCATTTTGCACACTCCCATTTTTTGCTGGCACGCATAGAGCTATTCTAAGGCCTCCAAAGTACTCCAAAGTTTGAGCCACATATCAAACATTCTAAACCAAATTTTATACACGATGAATGGTCACAGAACATAATCTACGGTACTCAAAAATCCTCAAAGCATCCCTAGAAAATTCATGGTACATGAATTGGGCGATCTAGGTCATCCAAACTACTCCTGAATTCATTTTCTTAAGATCTACAACATCTACCATCATTTGTGTTCATCTGTTCAAGAAACTGATTCACGTTGATGTCCACAAGACATCGCAATGCTACGAGCAACTCGATGTTGTGGTAGTTGGACATTCCTTGAAATACAAATGGCCTCCAATACACTTTGAAGTTTGGGTTACAATAACTAAAATCTGTATCGTTCTTTAATTGTAAAACATATTCGTGAAATGTAGTCTATACTGCTGATGGAGCCTCAGTGCACAACTAAAATGCTTTTGGTACATTCATGGGATATTCCAGGCTTTCCAAACTTTTCTGGAATTGGGACCTTCAAGGTCTACAGGCTCTACTCTTGTTTCTCTTCACTCTTCTCTTCACACAATCTTGAGATATTTTTATTGTAGCGGATGCTCGCGGAATATAATCTCGCTACTCATAGAGCCTCAGTGTGCAATTCTGATAACTAAGCAACATTCACTTGGTGGTCTAGGTCATCCATTTCTCCAGAAATTCCTCTAAAATTCTGCCAAGAATTCTTCAAAGAATCCCTTTAGGTATTCCTCCAATAATATCTCCAGGAGTTCCTCCAAGACTGCTGCCACGAAATTCTAAAAGCATTCCTCCAGGAAATCTTCCAAAATTTCTCCAGGAATTCTTCCAAGAATTCATCTAAAATTTCTCCAAGAATCCCTCCAGGATTTTTTTCAGAAACCTGCAGGAAATCCTCCAGAAAGTGTACCCAAAATAACTCTAGGGATTCATTCAAGATTACTTTCAGACATTTCTCCAGAAATTCCTCCTGGAATTCGTAAAGATTTTTTTCAAGAAATTTCTACAGAAGAAGAAAAAAGATGTTTTCCTGGTATTCCCTCAGGATTTTTTTTAGATTTTTTTTTTCATTAATTACTCCGAAAATTCGTCCATGAACACCCCCAGGATTCTTTGGGAAAGTTTTAGAAATTCCTCAAGAAAATACTCCTGAGATTGCTCTAAGAATTCAGAGATTTTCTCGAAAATTCCTCCAAAAAATATTAGGATTAAACAAAAAAATGCTCCCGAAGGCACTTCTTCAGGAATTCCTTAATGAATTCTTCCTCGAATTCCACCAGGATATCCTCTAGAAATTTCCCCAGAAATTACTCCAGGAATTCCTTCAAGATAGCTGTCCTCTTATAATATCTTCAAAAATTCCTCAAGAAATTTCTCCAAAAATATATCCAGGAATTCCTCCAACACATCTGCCTAGAATTCTTCCAAGAATTGCTCTTAAAATTCCTTCAGGACCTTCCCCAAGAATTTAACAAGGGGTCCCTCAAAGACTTCTGTCAAGAATCCCTCCAGGAATTTCACCAGAAATTCCTCCAGGATTTCTTTTTCAAGAATTCATAAAAAAAATCCTCCATAAATTCCTTCATGAAATCCTCCAAGACTCTTCAGAAAATCTCCAGAAATTGCTTAAAGAAATACTCCTGGGACAACTCCAGTGATTCCTCCGAGAATTTCTTCAGGGAATTCTCCAGGAACTGCTGCGAAACTTCTTCCAAGAATTTCTCGAAAAATTTCTTCAAAAATTCTCCAACAATTCCTCTAGGATTTTTTCTAAGAATTTCTTCAGATATTCCTCGAAAACTTCTGCTAAAAATTCTCCAAGGAACTCCAATAAGAATTTCTCCAACAGTAACTTCAATACGTCTGTCAAAAATTATTCCAAGAATCCCTCCAGGAATTTGGCCAGGGATTCCTTTATAAATCCCTCTAGGAATACCTCCAGGGATTTTTCAATAAATACCTTCAGAAATTCTACCAACAAATCCTTCACAAATTCCTCCAGAAAGGAATACAGGAGTTCCCCAGAAATTCCTACAGGAATTGCTCCAAAAATACATCCAGGAATTCCTCCAAGACATCCGCCAAGAATTCCTCCAACAATCCTTTCCAGAATTCCCTTCCATGAATTCCTTCAGGAAAACCGCCAAGATTTCTTTCAAGAATTCCACCAAAAATCTCTCTGGGAATATCTCTGGGAATTCCTTGAAGAATTCTTTCAGGAATTCCTCCAAGAATTCCTACAAGAATACTTCCAGGTATTTCTTCCAGAATTTCTTAAGGAGAAAAAGAAGAATTCACGTAGAATTTTTAAAAAGTTTCCTGGGGAAATTATTAGAGAAAATCCAAAAAGATTTTCTTGAGGAATTTCTTGAAGAACTTCTTGAGGATTTTTTTTTTAATTTCAATTTGCTGGAGGAATTTGTAAAAAAATACTATAATAATTTATGGAGTAATTCCTAGAGGAATTCCTAAATTTATTCCTAAAGAAATTCACGCGAGAATAATTCCTGGAGGATTTCCTGAAAACAATCTTAAAGGAATTCCTGGGAAAATCCTGGAATAATTCCTTTAGGAATTTCTGCAGTTATTCCTGAAGCAATTGCTGGAATATTAATTGAAGGTATTCCTGGAATATTTCCCGAAACAATATCTAGAAGAATTTCTGTAGTAACTCCAGGGGGAATTCATAGAAAAATTCCTGGAGAAATTGCTGGAGGAAATCCTAGAGTAATTACTGAAGGAATTTCTAGTGTGTTTGCTGGAGTAGTTTTTGGAGTATACCCTGGAGGAATTCCTTGAGGAATGACTAATGAAATTTCTGGAAGAATTTAAGGAGGAATCCCTGTCAGGAATTGCTGGAAGACCCCCTGTTTGGATTGCTGAAGGAATTCCGAGATAAATGTGTGCCGGAATTTCTGGAGGAACCCCTGGAATAATGTCTGGAGGACACCGTGGAGAAATTTCTGAAGGAATTCATTGCTGAATGCCAAGATGAATTAGCAGTAATTCTTCCGCGGAGAAATTTCCTGGAGGAAAACCTGGAGCAACCCCGGGAAGAATTCCTGGAGGAAACTCTGCAGGAATCCTTTGAGGAATTTGTCGAAGAATCCGTTGAGGATTTCCTGAAGAAATCCCCGGATTAGTTGTTGGGGGAAATCCTGGATGAATTCCTCAGAAGTCTTTGATTGAATTCCTGGTTGAGTGCATGGAGGAATCCGTGGAAAAATTAATAGAGGAATCGTTGGAGGAATCCCTAGGAAAATTCCTGGAGGAATTCCTGGAAAACTTCCTGGTAAAATCCCAAAAGAAATTTCTGAAGAAACTCTTGGGAAAATTACCTGGAGGAGTTTTCAGAGAACTCCTGGAGAAATCCTTACGTGACTACCGAGGAATCCTTATGGAAGAACTCTTGGGTGATTTCCGACACATTGGTTCCATCATTGCTCCGACACTGTATTAGAATGCCCCCATGTTTCTCTTCGTGTAAACTCGATTTAACAATATTCAATAAGTAAAAAACTGACTGAATATTTACAGCAATAACCTCTGATTGAAAGCGAAGTGAATGAGATTGAATTTATGGTCAATGATATCTTTTATTTTACCAAAACTCGAACAAAAAAAATTGATCATGGTACTGAGCAATGACACGTGATTACTAGATCAAAATTACCCGAAAGCTTCAAAATAATGTTTGCCCATTAGCATTTCGTAAGGAAGTAGCTGAAAGTAAAGTTTGTTTTTGTTTGTGCTGGGGCTTCAAATATTATTGAATGGTTAGCATTTGGTAATATCTTACTTACTGCTAGCATGATCAAAACAAGTAGATATTTACAATGTTTTTGGATACTTCTCAAATGCATATAACAACTATGTTCTGACGATGTATTGTAATAGTAGTTTACGTAACAAGGTGCAGAATGATGATTTTTACAGCACGAGTCGTACACTTATCCAACGAGGCTTGCCGAGTTGGATAATTACGACGAGCGCTGTAAAAATCGAGTTCTGCACCGAGATGCGTACAACATTTTTTGCAATTTCATAAATAACCGCTTGAGGATAGTTTTTAATAAAACCTTTTCATCAAACTGCACACTGATGTCCATAGACATGTTTAAGAAAGTCTGATCATAGCAGGTTATACTGTGCAGTTGTCAAAATTTTGCAAAACTGCGTCCTGAAAGCATCAAGAAGTTGATCAAACCTGAAAACAGTGCTGTAATGGTTCATTACGCAACGCAAATCAGTGCTGTAATGATCCATTACAGCACTGCTAATTTGGTGTGGGAAAGTAGGCCTTTCCTGGCAGATTTGCGTGAGGTAAAACAGCCTGTTACGATGAGAAATTGCAAAAAACATCTTTTATAACATCAGAGATGTTGTATAATCCGCCATTTATGTACTTTTTCGATTATATAAGTGTATAATTTTTAATTTTTCGTATTCGTTACCTAACATGGAGAAGCGATTCAGGAAATCTCTTGGGGATTCAGGGGGTCTTTTTTTTTTTACTCCCCTGTTGGGGAAATTAAGCCACTGCGTCCAATAGGCTGAACTTTTGTGGCATTTCAGGGGGTCTTAGAGAGTTAGAAGGGTTTTCAGAAAGTCTTAATCATGGGCTTCACGAGGTTTCATGGCGTTTTCAGGTATGTCAACAGGGTTCATACAGTCATGGAGGCGTTGGTAGGTTTTCAGATGAAGATCCCTGATCGCTTTGAAACGCACCTTAGAAGTCTTTACTACCGTGTTTTTCATGCATAGTTATCCCATGTTCTATGGAAAATCCCTATTAACATTCTTTAAGAATTCTATACAATTCAAATCTGACCCTACGATGCTCAGTGCATCAACATGTTGAATTGGACAACACAAAACATTATAAGAATAAGGTTACACTCCTCGCTTCGGGTCCACCGAACGTGTATGGGGCGCCTCGAACATCGGGTGCATGCGTTTTTGAGTAGCTCCGTTTCATACATAATAAATCCATTCTCATTAAAAGATGACTGTACACAATTTTTCCGACTCATTCCCCGCCCGACGAGCTCGGAGGAAGGAATTTCCATACCATCAGCACCCTCCTGCCCTCCGCTCCAACCCAACAACTCGGCTTTTGTTTGATAAATGTACGTTCCTTGTATATTTTCCACCCTACTCGCGTGAGCTTGGGCCCGAGTGAAAAGTGGGTTCGGAGAGGTCGGAGGAACTTTCTAACGACACTTGGTGACACCGACGACGACGACGATGGTGGGTTCCAGAGGGAATCAATTGAAATGTTCTAAGTATGACGGACGGACGGATGGACGGACGGGACGAACCCCTCTTACACACGCGCTAGTTAGCAGTATTATGATTATGAAAATGATGGAAAAGATGGTTTGGAAGCACGTGGTGACAGTAAAAGCCGGTGCAGCGATGACAAAATTTCATGTAGCCGCCAGCTATGGTACTGTGGAGGGAGCCCTACGATTAGGAGCGAAAATGTGTCAGGCGGCAATATACAGTAACCGGCCGAAGCCGAAGAGTGCCGCACAATGATTGTCACTTGTGATAAAGCTATTATTAATAACCTTCAGCGATGGGAAATTTCCTTTGAGAAAATAGCTTATTGCCTCTGTTCCGGGGGATTAATCAAAGTTGGGTTTGGGAAGATCAATAGTACAGTGAGGCATGGATATATACTATCACCGCGTAGTCACCGGCTAAGAATAGGACTACTAACTACAAGGTGTCAAGCAACCCGTGCCGAGGAATTAGTGATCGAGGGGGTGAAAAAGATGCTGGATCATTAACGGAGTCTGTGGAGTACCTGGGCACCCCCCCCCCCTTTGAGGGTAACCCCTTCACAAGAAGTGGATTGCCGAGGTCTTCGTTGAGGATAAGTGAGGAGTCAGGAGCGGAAAGCTGCGCGGTGTGCACGCAGCTCCAGCGTAGGAGCTCCGATCCATTCCGCGGCTAAGCTGCCGGTGGATATATTGGACGGAGCACGATTGATGAGGGTCATCAATCGAAAGTGAGAAAGGCTGTCCGCGATTGAGATGGCTGAGCAGCAGCTTGGCAAGATCTTCGACTTTGCGGGCACAAAGTCCGACATTAGTAAGGACCTGAAAACAGCCCTGTTGTGACTTCGTAAGTCAATGGACGATGCCAAGCAGGAACACGCGCGATACTCGTGAAGACTGCAGCAGCGGCGGAGCTTGTGAAGGAAAAGGGTACGAAGTCTACCCAGACGGAGGCCTTCGCTTTCGCGGGTAGTCCAAAAGATGTGGTGGATGCGACTGCTCGTGATAAGCATTCGAAGAAGCGGACGAGGCAGCCGTCAGATGAGGAGCTATCTGGCGTTGCCCGCAAGGCTAGGCGAATACTTACCCCGAAGGTCGGCAGTAATGCCGGCAAGTCGGACCCCAACCAAGTGTCCCGGAAAGCTGGAAAGGGTGGGCCTGAAAAGGCGGGCCCGTTCCGGAAGGATTGGAATAAGGGGTTGCGACCGTTGGTAGGCCCTCAGCAACCACAGAATAGGGTGAACCAAGGACGAAGGTCTAGCGCAGTGAATCAAAATTCAACCATCGCGCAACAATAATGACAATGTCGCAACCTGTATTTGTTGCGACAAAACAACCCATGCGACACAAGTTTGTCCCAACTTGAAAATAATGGGATTACCATCGTACACCACGAGTTTAGAGATTTTTAAGCCTTGCATTGCGATTTTCAAACGGTAACTTCGAGTCGGTAAACACTGCAACTCTGATGAAGCTCTATCAGTTAACAGCTTCGACTTTGGGTTAGTAATAATTGATTATTCACGAGTTGAAAAGTACGCAACAAATTCAGCTTCCGTTTTGTCTGCAACAAAAAATTTCGAGATCATGTCATTATCTGTCACCAGTAGGGATAAAGACTAATCGTCGCGCCTTCTTTGTTGTTTGTTTTGTGCCTCTTTTGTCTGACAATTCTCTTCACTGGTCTAGCGGAAGAGCAAGAAGATAAAGCCGCAGGTCGAGGAAGTCAGAGGCATCAAACCAAGGCGTAAAAGTTGCGTAAAAGAGTAGTTGCCAAGCGCAAGAAGGCGGCGTGTTCATCATCAAGAACGAACAGTCTTAAAGTACTCGGACGTCTTGAAGGTGATGCGAGGTGACGCCAAGCTCGTGCATCTGGGAGCCGATGTTCGCAGTATCAGACGTACGCGTACGGGTGAGATGATACTGGAGCTGAAGCACGATAAGGAACGCACGGGCGCCGCCTACAAATTTTTGGCGGAAGAGATCTTTGTCAAAGGGGTAGAGGTGAGGGTTCTCACACAAGAGGCGACTCTGAAGGTGAAAAACTTAGACGAAGTCACCAAAGCGGAAGAGCTCGTCACGGCACTGTAGCAACAGTGTAAGGTTGGTGTAAGGTGCAGATGGCCGCCGCAGCCGTTAGACTACGGAAGGTGCCGACAGGGACACAGGTAGCCTTGGTTCAGCTACCAGTGGCGGACGTAAAAAGTCCGTTAAAATAGGGATGATAAAGGTAGGTTGGTGCCTATGTAACCATGGCACGCTCCACGAGCCACCGGAAGTTCGTTATGGGTATCTGGAACCAGGACACAAGTCCTTGCACTGTAAAGGCTCTGACAGGCGCAAACTATGCAGGAGATGCGACGCTGGAGGCCATAAGACACAAGGCTGCACGAGTTCACTCATTTGTCTGACCTGTCGCTCGGAAAATCCATGATCAACAGGCATCCAACGGGTGGTCCAAGGTGCCCAGCCTTCAAGAAAGCCACAGTGAACAAATCACAGTGCAGGTAACGCAGCTGAACCTGAACCACTGTGGCGTGGCTTTTTTTCTGTTCGGGTGAGCCTGGTCGCAGTATTTAGATCTTTTGTGGCATTACCCGTATCCTTAGCATTTAGTGCATGTCGTACTACTTCATTGCCATTGAGAGGCAATGAAGCATCGATTTCTGTACAGTTCCTGTTTTGTTATCCCAAAGGTGCAAGAAATCGATTGCGATAAAAAGGTTCCGTTATCATAGAGATTTAAATCCCAGTGAAAGAGCGCCCCTAATCAAACACAATCTATTTGAATTCTGAGAAAAACAAAACGGTGGTACTGATATTTATCCATGCATCGGAACTCTAGCCCCATCCATGTCTTGCTTCTAGTTTAGTCCCAGGACAACATAGAAAATCCTGGGACTTTTGGCAAGTTGCAAAACTCTGTCAAATTAGAGGATGTGTTCTGCAATAAGAATACACGCGAGTCCTTGAATTACCAGAACTTAACAGTCCTTGATAGGTTAGTACGCAGTTAGATACGTAAAGCATGTTTGTTTTCCTAACATCAAGTGTAGTCTCGGGTGGGCAAAGTCCGATTCTTTAACTATCAGCAAGGCATAAAAAATGCAATTTTAGAAACTGTCACCAGTAACAAGTGCTTTGTACCATGAATCCTTAGTACCAAAATACATTACCCCAACTTGACAAACCGGATGTCACTAGGGTTCGGTTTGGTAGATCTTGAACCGTAACGCAACACATAAAGGCGATCTACCTACGTTAAGGGCTCCGTTAAAGATCGAGCATATTTTAAACCCCCTCAACCATTCATCCATCAGCACGGGTCGCCTGACACCTTGGATGGGGTTCCCTGTTTAGAGGACTTTTACCCCCGGAACAGGTGGTCCGTAGTGTTATTCTTAGCCAATTGAGACAACCGCTACCGACACTACACAGCTATCTAGGGTGATCGGGAAAAGAAGTTAATATTGATGATCAACTTCATACGGACCCGAACAGCCGTGGCGTGGCTTTGTCAGGCGGTTTCTGAGTGGGAGACGGATATCGCCATCATAGCGGACCCATACCGAGTACCCGCCGGAAACGGCAACTGGGTCGCGGATGGGTCCAGAAAAATGGCGGCGATATGGACGGCAGGTAAATACCTCAATAAACTTGAGTAATCACCGTGCAATATATAATAATTGGGTTGCATTGGCTTTTCTCGGTGACAGGTTGTATTAAAACAGCATTTTATACGTTACGAGTTTCGGCCTACTATTCTTCAGCCTTCCTCAGACGCCTACAAAACGTTTATTAGACAATTACAATTTTCGCCAAATTCTTACAACATGCTGAATGCGTCCTTACAGCTGCTACTACCTTCGTCTGCTTCCCTGGTGGTATCGGGTCCTTCATTTTGCTAAACACCATGTGTTTAATTTTGTTCCGTGGTCGGGAGGAGGATTATGTTGTTCCGCTGTAGGGTTTTCCTAAGTTTCTCACTCAAACTTGGTATGTAGGGAGCTGACACAAACTTTTGGGGCTGGTCTGACGTACCTGCCTCTTCCAAAGAGTTTAATACAACCTGTCACCAAAAAAAGCCAATGCAACCCAATTATTGGGTAAATACCTCATCTAGGAGTTGGTGTCTACTACCTATGAGGACTACGTGGTCGCCTAAGTAAACGGGTGGGGAAGCCGTTTCACGACCCACCGGAGTCAGATCCTGCTAGAGACACTGGTCATCTTAGATGTCGACTTGACTAATGTCGGTACCAAGAGTACCTATAGTCGAAACGGAGTGGAGTCAATTATTGACGTGACCCTTTGTAGTCCTGGCCTAACAAGTAGTTCGAACTGGAGAGTAGAAGATAGCTACACTCACAGCGATTATCTGGCGGTTCGCTACAGTATCGACTACAACAACAGCAGGCAGCGAGTAGAAGAAGAGGTAGCTAGGCCAAGGCCAAGCCCTCGCAGGTGGAGGACATCATACTTCGAAGAAGGGGTATTTAGGGAGGTGCTCCGCCGTGAGCGGAACTTACTTGGTTTAGACAACGACGAGCTGGTTGCGGTGCTCTCACGTGCGTGTGATGTGACCATGCCTAGGCGAGTCCTTCCTATAAATGGGAGGCCACCGGCTTACTGGTGGACATGCGCGATTGCGGACCTGCGCCGCGCCTGCCTACGGGCTAGGAAGAGCGAAACGAACAGCGGGTGGTGTTCGCCGCTGCAAAAGCCGCGCTGAAGACCGAGATAGGAGCAAGCAACAAAGCCTGCTTTAAGGGTCTTTGTCAGAGCGCCAATGCGAACCCGTGGGTTGACGTCTTCAGGATCATTTTGGCCAGGACGAGAGGAGTAATGGCTCCTACCACTAGTTCTTACGTCCTACTTAATATAGCAGACATACCACAATGCTATTATTTTACCAGATATATAAGACACTGAAATTTAGAATGATGCTTACGTCACTTTTTAGAATTATGGCAGTGATTGATTCGTTTCAAATCACGGCTGCCAACTATCAGGTTGCTTAGGGAATGTTGACCAAACGGTATAACAACAGTAAGGTGTTGAAGAAGCGACAAATCCCATCCCTCCTTAAGTTGCCCGTTTTTCCCATGAAATCCGCCTCTGAGTTCCACAGTTTAGTAGAAGGTTTTGAAAATATCGTGAAAACGTTAGACCCGGTTGTACAACCGGGGGCCTACAAATATCTACTACTCGTAAACTTCTTGACATCTCGTTTGTATCCATCCACTCGTAGTAGCTGGGAAGAGTTCTCTTCCACCAAGGACCAGGACACGCTGAAGGAACTCGTCGAATTTATGCAGCGCCAGGTTTGCATTCTGGAATTCCTTCCAACCAAGCCTGACAGCCTCTGCATTAGACCATCCAAACCAACCTCCAACCATGCAACGGAACGCTGCGGTTTCAACACCTTCCAGTCTTCAGGAGAGAGCTGTTTCGCTTTTACTGGTAATCATTCGCTTTTCCAGTGCAGCACTTTTCAACGGATGTCAGTAACGGGTAAGGATTCGTTGCTGCAGTCGCATTCGTTGAGCTGGAACTGCTTCAGACAGGGTCATCAAGCCAAGGCATGTTAGTCGAAGTTTTCCTACAGGTATTGCAAGGGTCGACATCACACGTTGATTTGTTTCAAATCGGAATACGACTCAAATCTGTAGGCACCAGCTAAAACCAGCAACGTAGCTAAGGAAGCGCCACAAGCCTCGAGTAGTTCCACTCGATCGGCATCCAATCCCACTTCGTAAGTAGTTATGGTAACTGACGACAGTTTTGTGGCAGGCACAGTTCACCAATGCTCGTCAAAGGCTGTCGAAGGATTTGTCGGCAGCAGTAGTTGTCGTTGTCGAGAATAACGACCGCAACAGAATTTCGGCTCGCGCTCTTTTCGAGGATGAAGAGCAACTTTATCACTGAACGTCTCAGCCAGCGTTTAAGGAACTCTCGTAGAAAGGTAGTTATTTCGAGTCTTAGTATTGGGCATGCAACAACTGGGATCAAACAAAGGATTTCTTTGACACTGGTAGGAAGATTTTGCTTGGAGAGCGACTTTCATTCTTACACATGTTTTTGATTGGATCATCAGTGGAGCATTCGACGAAGAACTTCATTGCTTGCAGATCAACTGTAATGTCTCTACGTTTATCTCTGGTCGAGATAGGCGTGTATGCGTTGAACACGGTTACCTATTTTACCGAACCGGCTCCGTTCTTGGCGACTCGTACACTTAACCAATTAGTTATGAACGAAGCAGAACGATATCCGCTGGCAGTGCAGGCGATTACAGAAGGCATGTACATGGACAATTTGCAAAATGAGCTGGACGAAACGATGAGTAGTGGAGGCCTTCGGCTCAGAAAATGGGCACACAACTGTGCAGACGTCCTGCGCGGTATTTCCGATGATAATTTGGTCATTCGTCCGGCGGATGGCATTAATCTCGATCCTGCTCCGTCTGTCAATGCTCTAGGTTTGATCTAGCTACCCGGAAGTGATTGTTTCAATTGGCTTCTTTAGCCATTGTTGAGATAATTCTAAATTCTAGAGATGGGAAATTTATCAAATTTTGAAAGTGATTCGCCTCCGATTCACTCTCAAAAAAGAGTTGACACTTTTGGGTGAAAGTCTCTTTAATAAAGACAAATCAATCAGTTGACTCTTCTAATCGATTCAGTAACTCATTTCTAACTTTATGACAAAAACCATATTTCGATGTTAGCCGAATCCTTTCTTATTTCCCGTTTTTCTATAAAATCAGCTCGGAAGGTATGGAAATCGACTAAACCGTCTTAGTACATGATGCTTAGTAGTATGACGCAGTAAAATTGTGTAAACTTTCCACTATAGAATTCAATCCAACTCTTTCGGCGACTTGTTGGACTCTTAAAATTCTTAAAGCAATTCTTTCTAAATGAATCATGGTTCACTCACTCGGTTTCGTGAAACGGTTCTTTGAGTCGATTTGCGAGTGAGTTACCCATGTCCTGTCGGGTGAAGATCACTGCGTCCAGATTTTAGAACTATTGTGATACACCCTTTTGCTGTGAGGTACGCAAGTTATCTCAGTAACATGTTTGTCACTGAGATACCTTGGCATCGACTGAACTCAAGACCATCTATTATTGATGAATAGAGATCCTGAGTTAATGGGGCTGTTCATAAACCACGTAGACTTTTTAGGGGGAGGGGGGGGGGGTGTTCTGGCCAAAGTCTACGCTCCATACAAATTTCATAATTTTTGTTTGGACAAAAGTCTACGAGGGGGGAGGGTGCGGTCTGAGATGGCCAAATTTTGGTCTACGTGGTTTATGAACAGCCCCTATGTGACTCCCCCATTTTCGCGAGACTAGCTTTATAAAGCCAACCACGTCCTTGGGAGATATGATCCATATGTCAGCAGGCCCTAAAAAGGGCTTGCTGAGAACTTTGAACCTACGTTGGGTGAGTGCACTGCAATAACAGAGGATGTGTTCTGCTGTTTCTCTCTCCTCGTCACAGAAGCGGCAATTTGAGGTTTGGATTGCTCCGATCTTTTGTAGATGTTATCTGCAGAGGCAGAGTGTTCGTACTTATGTGTTTTGCAGTTTGAGTTGTAAGGCAAGCCTGAGAGAGGTGGCGATTAGACTGTCCCAAATATAAATATGTCGAAAAATTTCACGGGTCACCCCTAGAATCGTGCCTTTGGATGAGAAGAACAATCTGTGAAAGACTCAGTTCAATCGGTTGAAAACTGAGCTGGCGCAAATGAGTTGAAGGTTTGTAGACGGTGGCAGCAGAAGGAGCCCCGAAGAAGTAAGGAAAGGAAAAAGCCAGGTTAGAGTAGATATTAACTATGCGAGAAAGTACAAGGAGAAGAAAAGGCCGGAAAAGTTAAAGAATAAACAAGGATAAAAGGAACCTGTAACGTGATTTTGTGTATCGTTGTGTTGTAATCTTGTTCCAAGGAAGTTCTTAAATGTCTGATGTTGAACACTACCCAACAACCCACTGTGATGTAATGCAATCAAGAGTTCCGCTACTCACCACCAGGCGTTGCAGAAGGACATGTTGGGCGGCCATTGTGGGTGGTGTAAAAGGGGCCATGATTGGGCGAAATTAGATAGGAGGAGAAATTACAACGGTCGACGGAGCGCGCAAAAACCGCCATCGCTTAACTTAACTGACAATTAGCTTGCAACTTTTGAAAGCGAAGAACGTGTTCTATCCACGAAGTACAAGGTTACCTTGGCAGACCTTGACTATTCTAAAATCCACTGTGAAAGTGAGGTTCTTCAAAAAGCCAGTAAAACGGAAGTGCACAATATGGAAAGCATCCAGGATCCCTGTGCTACAGTTCAAAACTAGTGCTTACCTGTGATAGTGATAGTTTAGAGGATTGCCGAAAGCACACCTTAACTTCGTTAGAACCATCCGTGGTCCGGAGTTTGGCCCACGTCAAGAATGCCACTCCGTCGACCGGATAGACCGCCGTTGGTCAGTTAACCGCCTTCGAATCAAACAATAGTGGCGCGGCCATTTTGGAGACGTGTTCTGTAGTTCACGCGACACGCTAAAAACCGCGACTCGGACACCGAACGGCCACACAACTCAACCGAAGCACATTGGAGTAAATCACATCAAAACCTGATCATAAGTGGAAAAACTCAAAATGAAGTAATTAAGTTTTCCGTTGTGTTTTTGCTAAGTGTAGTTATTGTGTAATCGTTTGACAGCTAAGCAGTGTCCAAATGTTTTGTTTACGCTTATCAGAAGAGGTTAAGTGAAGCTGAAGTTTAGCCGTTTTCTTTGATATAACTCACAGCGCGTGCTAGTTTTGACCATACAAAGTGAATGAAATTGATAGTCAATCAATTCAACGATGCAGTTTGTTAAAGAAAATTAATGTTGTTATTCTGTTAATTTAAAACCCAAACAAATTGACGTTGAATTTACATACAATATATGAAAATTTTGAAAAAAATATTTGATGGAATAATTTACCATACATTCAAAATGAAATAAGTTGATTTTCCGGCTGTTTCCGGGAAATCTGCTTTTAGTGTATGATAAAACTATTGTTCCTCTTTCAAATGCAGAAAGAAAACCTTCCGGATGTTTCCGATTTCAAAAGTTGCAACACTTTGAAAAAATCGTGATAATTATATTATTATATGATATTATTTACCTTAAAACGCTATTTATCCCTCCTCTGAACGTATTTTTGCTGAAAACTAGAATTCAACAGCTTTCAAGCAAAAAAAAAGAAGTTTAAAATCGGTCAACTGGTTCAAAAGTTGTGATTTTTTGAAAAAAATTAGTTTCGAAAAATCTTGACTTTTACAATCATAAAATTGGTCACCCTAATGACGAAATAAAAAAATACGAAAACTATGAAATACGTTTCATTACTAATTTGGGTTGCGAAAATGCGTCAAAATAATTTTGATCAGTTTTGATGTACTAGGTGCTCCACTGTGCGAAGGAGAAAAGCAAAGGACACCGAAGGAGAGACGAAAGAGAAGGTGTAGTAGCGGAGCAAGAAGAAGGGGCCCCGCTAAAAGTGAAGAAGTAGCAAGAAAGAGGTAGAAGATAGGAAATAAGAATGTGGGAGAAAGCAATAAAGGTACCTGTAGTGTGAAAGTTAAAATAAAGTGGGTTTGTGTTTAACCCTTTATAAGGCCGAGAGAACCAGGCACGGAATCCACTCGTTCTACATTGGAGTATAAAGTACATGTGGTGTAATGAACAAAAACGTTTTTATTTTCAAAAAAATTCGATGGTCGATTTTGTATGAAAAGAAAATGTTCTATATTTCTAATTTTTGTCAACAAAGTTTAAAATGTTGTTATTTTGTGATGCGTTTAACAATCATGCTGATTTTTTGACAGGTTATTGCTCTAATATTCATGAGTTACTTGTGTGGATTTGAACTCGATTGGTCAGTTATTTTGGACGATATGGCAATTTTATTACATGCCCATTTATTTTAGTACATTTTTTAAAAAGACTGAGATTCTAAAAGTAATGAAGCAATCAAGTTAAAATTTTGTTTACAAGTAAAAGGAACATAGGCCTTTCATTCCCCATCATTCGATTTTGAATTCGCTCACCATAAGAGAATTTCGAGCTTATAAACCTTCATGCACTCAAAAATGGCAGTTTTTGGAGAGACATTTTGTTCTAAAAAAGCCCATTCATATTTGTTATGGCTAAAAAAAATCACGAGTGTTCACAAAGGCCTAATGTGTCCATCAGTTAAAACAGAAGTTGTAAAAATTTTCTAAACGAACAGAAAAAAATATGTGTATAAGGTGGCAATATAGTTGCCACTGCCTTATAAAGGGTTAACGTAAAGTGTTAAATTGTTTACTTGGCCGCGGCAGTCCAGCGCGTACGCCGACCCTGAGGCAGTTGAAGAAGGGGGGTCTCACCAGTGCTGGGCAGGGACTGCCCACTAGTTACTAACCTGACGTGAGAGTCGCGAAGAACTGGTCAATAAGCATGCCGACCCTAAGGTGTTGTTTCAGGGAGTCTTACACACCAAATTTTTAGTGCTGGAAATCAGCAAAATTTTGCTGATTTTTTTGTGCTGTACTTCCAGCAATGCATCCGGCAAAATTTCTTTTGCTGAATTTACAGCAATTTGTATCGACAGTTGTTTTGCTGGATCTTCAGCAATCTGCAACATCTCTCTTTCGGGTTGATATTGCTGAAAAACCAGCAAAACTTTTTGCAATTATTTTGGGTTCGGTTTGTGAAATAAAATAATACAACACGAGAAATCTCGAAACATAATCCTTTATTTCTGTATATTTCATGTAGATTACTATTGTTAGAACATTTATTTATTCAATTTCTGCCATCTCCTCTCCCAGTATCCAACAGCAATCCATTGAAGAGATCGTTTCGCAGCATCTGGAAACAATAATTTGGAGGAAAATTTACTTGTTTTGTACTAGAACACATTAATGGTGATTCAACCTACCTTAATCATGCTGATGGTTTAAAACTTCCGCCCAATTCGTCGGAAAATACTGATGAGTTGTGAAGTACTTGTTCGCTACTATCGTGTTTTCTTCGGCTTGCCGTCAAATGGTAAGTGTTTGACAGATGCCCTGCTGGTTGTATCAGTAATTATTACGACTTGCTGAATTATCAGCAGACCGAATTGAGGGTGCTGATTATTCAGTTAAATTTCATTTGCTGGAGTCATTTCAGCAATTTATTTTGCTGGAAGGCGAAACGAATTTTTGGTGTGTAGGAAACCTCTCCTCTGAGCTTGTCGGCAGTTTCAAGTGAAAGAATGAGTTTGCTTTCAAAGAATAAAGAACTTATCATTTGCTTAGATTACTCTTTAAGACGATTTAGCTATCGACTTTTTGGCATTCGACGTTTTGGCCCTAAACCAATCCATTTAGATATGTGGAAGAGGTAGCCATTTTTGTATGCATGTGCACATGGAGTTGGTCTTCGACTTGTCCATAGTGAGATTCTATTCTAGCAGGCTCTACTGATCTGCATTCGGGACGAATTCTGTTGGAGCTCGAAATCAACTGCAGGAGCTATTCCATCTTTAAAGGAAATACCTCGCTAGATTTTGGGCCAAAGAATAAATTACCTGGCATTTCAACCCTCTCGGCTCTCTACATGTCGAAGGATTGTGGGTAGCTGCGCGCTCGGCAGAACATCATTACTCTGCATTGTTGATGCAAACCCGGTAACTCACTAGTTCACGTTGCTAGTTCAAATAGAAGGCTGTTTAAACTCCAAGCTGCTGACTCAAATGTCAGAGGACCCAAATGACCTTGAACCGCTTACCCCCGCACACTTCCTGGTTGGCAGTTCCTTACAATCGTTCCCAGAACCAGGCCTGTGATAGATATCTACAAATCGTTAAAAATGCTATCGGTGAGTTCAGTAACAACTCCAGTACATTTGAGACAGGTGGAAGCGGAAATGCATTTGCCAGCTGCAAGGTAGATCAAAGCGTCGGAACCCAACTGTCCAATTTGAATTGGACTTGAAGGATAGTGGTAGTTTGGGCAAAAAACCAGCCGCCGCCGCCGATGGTATTGGAGAAATGGTTGGAGAAATAAATCGAGCATTCGAGAATATTTGCCTTTTACTTGTTCCAGAATTGGAGACCAGTGAAGCAATTAAAGCCTTCCAGCTAGATCATCCCTGAGAAATGTTAGGCTTGGCGGTAATGAGAATGGTTTTGTAGTTCAGGGATATAGTCCTGCCACCTTCGTTGGCGGTTGAAGACGGTCCCCAATCCTACACTACCTGAGCCTCCCGTTCATATGTCTGAAAAAAATAAGAAATTATAGATAATCTTTTTGGAATGCATTTCAACACTAAATTTAGTCAGATGTGATGTCGAAAATTATACTGCATTGATATAAATTCAATCATATCATATCAAATAAACTTAGACGAACGCAATCATTCGCGGGTCAAATACGTCAGCTATAGGAACAAGCTGCTTCCGTACCAAATATATTTTTCATCCGTAAGTTAATCTACACTGGACCCGCCCGAGAGACGTGTTCTGAAAATGAATTGTTGATGACGAGTCTCGATTCCGGACGTCAAAAGCACCGATCACTATACTATAGATAGCGTACCAGGGAAAGCTTTTAAAATTATTATATTAAAGATTCATATTCCGTAGAGCAAGTACACTACTGGAATGGTTCGGCTCAGTTATTTGCTAGATTGCAGAAGCGCAATGGATGATTTTCAAATAAAACAAACAGTGCGGCGTGAATTGTTTTTTATGTTACACACTCATACGCCATTATCATCGGGTTGCTTTCCGCGAACTGGCATATTAGATTTCGCAACGAAATAGTCTTAGTTGGAATGCTTCAGTCAGTTCCGGTTGCCGTCCAAGCCATCTACAAATTTCAAAGTATTCAGATTTGTATCATATGTATTTATGTATGTATATATTTCAACCAGTGAATGCAGCATGGTGCACGCTTCAAATTTTGGCACTGCCCAGCAAACATTCCAAGTCATGCCTAGCAAGCAACTTCAACGAATCCTCCCGTGCATCCTCAGTGTACCTGAAACACAACCCCATCACGGTGTGTTTCGCGTGTCACCACCGAAGGTAAATTTCCGTTCACTCGCTCGGAAACCCGTTAGAGCTAATAAAATTTAATTAGTACTTAATCTCGACTAATGCCAAACAAACAATTGCTCTCGCGGCTTCATGCTGTTGCTTGGCTGTCTGTAACGACGACGACGCCGCAGCCGCCGGGACTATTCGAGCTTTGGCGGTGTGAGCTTTGGAGTCGGAAAGTTGGGGAAAGTGCTATCTCCCGGAGCGAGCACTCTCGGTCTGCAGATTATAGGTCGGACGTTGTTGAAAAGGATTTCAATATTCATGGCAGGTGCGCGCCACGTGTTTTCTCTGTATAGCTGTGATGAGTCGAAAATGCTGAAAACTGGCAATTCTCCGAATGGTGGAAAGTGACCTTTCGCGTTACTATCACTGATGGTCTGAAAGCAATTTGTGCTTTTTGGAGTCCATTCAGTGGAACCGGGAATGTCTTATCTCCTCCTAGTAGCCATTAGAGTGCGCGTGTTGACATTTTACCAGTCAGCGTAAATCGATGCCAGCACTTACCTACCTATCTACAGGGTGGCCACTCAGAGCAGCAAATAAAATTCCCGAGTTTTTCCCGGTTTTCCCGATACGTTTTTGAAATTTTTCCCGATTCTAAAATATAATGATTTACAGTGAAAATTAAACATAACTTACTAAGAAAAATTTAGAGAATTAATATTGAATATTTTCAAATCTTAGGATTTAACATAGTATTCATCTCTCTCTCTTCTCTCTTCTTGGCGTAACGTCCTCATTGGGACAAAGCTGCTTCTCAGCTTAGTGTTCTATGTGCACTTCCACAGTTATTAACTGAGAGCTTCCTCTGCCAATGACCATTTAGCTTGCGTATATCGTGTGGCAGGCACGAAGATACTCTATGCCCAAGGAAGTCAAGGAAATTTCTTTTACGAAAAGATCCTGGACCGACCGGGAATCGAACCCGTGACCCTCAGCATGGTCATGCTGAATACCCGTGCGTTTACCGCCTCGGCTATATGGGCCCTAAACATAGTATCCATATGAACTTGAAAATAAGTTATGTGTTGTTTGTCTCGTATCCAATGATGGGCATTGAAGTTTTACGACATCTTCATTAAACATTCCTTAAATTCATAGATGACCAACTAGTACAAATTATGCAGTTGTTTAAGCAAATAAAAATAAAAAAGATAATCCTGAGGGGGTCAAAATTCTCAGTATGATTATAGGATTTACGAACATATTATTAGTGGATTTCTTAGTAATATTCCAAAAATCTCTTCTGAAAAAATCTTGGTAAGTTCGTTTGGGAAACTAATAGGCAATAACAGAATGCCCAGAAAAAAAAATACATTCTGGATGAACTTCTGGTGGAATATCTGGAAAGAATTTTGGAAACGATTTCTAGGGAAATCTTCAGTGTAGTATTTTTGATGGTCATTTCAAGATATTTTAATAGAAAACCAGTGGCGAATTTTATGGTACCGTAAATGGCTCCTGCAGAAAGTCAGGCAGGTTACTTACGCTAGAATCGTAAATTCTAGGAGAAATTTGAGAGATTAAAGAAATCTTTGATTTTGTCTGACACTCGTCTAGCATTCAGTTATTTCATCAGCAATTGAAATACGAAGCTCTCAGAAATTTAATTCTGATCACATTTTCCCTATGTCAAGAACTTCTCCAGGAATTCCTGAAAGATTAGTTTTTGAGAAAGTATTTCCCTTAAAATGTAGAGGCAAATTCATTATTTGGGAATTATTTATTTCCATAAATCATACAACTAAATATATTGCTCCAGATGCTTTTGAATACTAAATGAGAATTTCAATTGGTAGTTTAACTAGAAACTACGAATACTCAAAATTCTCTAAAATTTGATGAACCAGGAGTTTTACCAGGGACTTCTGCTAAAGCTTCTGGATTTTCCGATACCTTACTCCAGTTTTCTCCGAACATTTTTATTCACAAGTAAATACAATAAATGAGTACATCCAAGAGCTTCATGAAAGACAACAGAAATCTTTCAAACAAAATATTAGAAGTACTTTTATGAGCTACAATAGGCGTGCTTTGAGGAATTTCATCAGATACTAAAAATCCCTTCAAATATTCTTTCAATTGTTTTTCACTGACTATTTTTGAATTGTAAAAATGTTTTCACCAGAATTACTCATCCAGAATTTCACAATGTTTAATTTTAATTTATTCTTGGGGCAATTCATTCATTCATTCAAAATTTTATCAGCATCCAAATATCTCAAAGACTTTTCGATTAAAGGACAAAGGCTATATCAAATATTCTCCTAGAGATTGTATAAGAATATTTTTTTTAGAAAGACGTTATAATTTTTGTTATGTTTTATAAAACTTTTATAGGACGCTTGATGTTTTCAGGAACATGTACATCCTGAAATGCTAAAATGACATATGAATCTATGAATATTTGAATGTGTCTCAACCAGTCTTTCCATCACAATGTTCTTAAGAATATCTTTGAAATTGTTGAAATTGTGATCATCACTATGATTAACTTTAATTGTCATGACTCGACGACAATATATTAATTTCCAAGAATGGTTTTTAAGCCACTTCACCCACTATGTTATATAGTTCAACAGTTGTTGACTGCATTTCCCACAGATTCTCGTACTTATGCTTCTGGAGACTGTACGAATTTTAGAATTTTGGAAATTCCCTATGGCTGGCAACAATTCCCGAGGTTTTCCCGACTTTTTCCCGGTGGTTTCGAATTCCCGAGCTTTTCCCGGTTTTCCCGAAATTCCCGACTGGGTGGCCACCCTGCAGTTCGAACCATGACTGGAATTTCGGTCTGGAGATTGTGTTCTGCGTCTTTTGGGATTTACAGCGATTGCGTGTGTTGGAGCTTGATTCCAGTGGGGCTCATCGTATAACTGGAACAGATATATTGTTTTGATTGGACAAATGAGTCGTTAAAATAGTGAAAGCAGCTCGGCGAATTTACAACAGTAGTTTAGTTACTGGTTACTATACTATTATGTGCTATTGTTAACTTGTGCTGCCGCAACTCTCATATGCCATGCGTGTTGCTTGGGAGTAGTAATGTATCTCTTACTGCATTTATACAGGGCTTTGGTGTGATGGAAAACCTGCAAGGGCACACTTAAATGTTTAGCAGAGGAGATCCTTGTTGAGAGTGTCTAAGTGAGGACTCTCGCCGCAGAAAGAACTCTAGATGATGATGAAAGTGTACCCACCCAGTGCAAGGATTACCTATAACTGCAGAATCATTCCGGAAGGGAATGATCTACCTGATAGTTTGTTGTATCAGCGTGAATTAAAATCGCTGAATCCCTTCAGTAGTCAACAAAAAGTTGCTATCTCATGACAAAAGTCACGAACTTGAGTTCGGATCAGTGCATTTAATTTTCTTAGGCTACCACATCCCCCCCCTCAACCCAAAAAGCGAGTTTTTTTTTCAACATGTTGTACAAAATACAACAGCGCGATCGCTCGAGGGTTAAGACACCTTCTACGGATTTTTCCCAAATTGCTCCATGGATTCATTCAGAAATTGCTCCTGGAATTCGATCTTAAAATCCACCAAGATTTCTTTCAGGGACTCCTACAGCGGTTTCTACAGTTCTTCTTCTTTTTGTGGTCCTGATCTAACAAGTAGTTCGAATAACTACGTTAACGCTAATGCTTACGCCTGATCTAACAAGTAGTTCGAACTGGAGCGTAGTCGATGCCTCACGCTTAAACTGCTCCGCACATAGCATGTGTAACAGTTACTCACTGTGGAGCATCGCTGCAAATCCAGGAGAATGTGTGAAAATTACGTGTACGTCATACTCACGCCGTGAGCTGATGGCCTGTTACACATTTTTGTGTTCCTGACCTTTCCGACTGGTGTTGACAAACGCTTCAAAAAGTGAACGTCTGTCAAATGTTTCAACAAAAATAAAAATAAAAAAAGCTTTTTCTTTGTGATGTTTCCAAAAGTAAGTATTGAATTATAAATCAAATTAATTTAATTATTATATAGAGTTTTTATTTGTTTTAGGTTAAAGTTCACAGAAAAAAAGCAATTAAAATTCAGCGATGAATCATGCACATAAAGGGAATGCTAGAGTTAGTGCACATTTACATGAGATATAATGTAAAATTACATTACCATCGTGTAAATTTCAGCCAATTATCGCGTAAACCATTATGGACACCATCCGGTTGCGCGACTATTAGCGGAAATTTACACACGAACGTAACGTAATTTTACATGATATATCATGTAAATATGCACTAGTTCTAGCATTCCCTTTATGTGCATGATTTTTCGGTGAATTTTACATGAATATTTTTTTCTATGTTGCATCGATGGACAATCATTGGCAATGATAAATTGTCATTCCAACAGGACTCCCGATTCCCAATGCTGAACCGACACGGATTCCAGTGAGTGGGCTCATGCGATGGCCGTAAAAATAGTTATTATAATATTTATAATAAATTTTGTAAAAAACTTCAACTACTGTTTTTTTTTTATTGAAAAACATTTGAAAATAATAATTTTAGTCAAAATGAGTAACTATCACACATTTTCAGTGCAAGCTAAGAGTTCGCATTTATGTGTAACGATTACTCATGCTTCCGGAATGGTGACGAAACGCTTCAATGTACGATGTCTACTCATGCTGCTTCGGCTTTCAAGCATTAGCTCAAAAATGAGTAAGGCCCCTCTTGCTCACTTTTGGTGTGCCATGGGATGAATACAAATTTGAGTAGATCTTGCTTATTTTATAGTGGACCGACTTCTGCGTGCTACATTTATAGCGATTACCTGGCGGTGCGCTACAGTTTAGACTTCAATAATAATAGTTATCGAGTGAAGGAAGATGCGGGTAAGACAAGGGCAAGTCCTCGTAAGTGGAAGTTATTGTACTTGAACGACGAATTATTTTGTGAGGCGCTCCGCCGTGAACGAAATTTACTTGGTTTAAGCTGTGCTAGACCACCACCGTACTGATGAACGCATGGTATTTGCGAACCTACACCGCGGCTGTCTACGAGCTAGGCGGTGGATGCGCTGGACACCAACTGATGAGGAGCGAAATAATGAGATAGGAACAAGCGAAAAGGCATGCTGTCAGTGTGCTTAGGCGGATCCGTGGGATGATACCTTCAGGATGGTTGTGGCTTAGGCAAAAGGTGCAACCCCAGGTAACATTTTTTTTTTCGTCAAATAGAGTAGAAAAGGATCTTGGAACCATCTTAAAACTAAAATAAAAGTTATAAGGTTTTATGGTGGTTCTCAAAACCTTTACAAGACTAATTGATTATAAAAATGTTACTTGGATGGCTCCTACCGAGCAGTCTCCAGAGATGCTGGGCTCCTTGGCATCTTTTCGTAGGACCGCCGAGGGCTAGGGCTGACCTTGAGAAAAGAATCACCGATGAGTTATTGCATATTTTTTTGCGTAGGTAAGGCCCCAGTTTTGGAGGGAGTTCAACAACTGACATGGAAAGTAGCTATGGAAGAGGCGAAGGAGTCTTCCCAGAGGTCGGCAGATAAATCAACGTGCTTGCTCAACACGACAACACGACGGGAAAGCTACTCGGAATGATCAACCTCAACAGACTGTTGAGGAGGCACACCGAGAGTTTAGATGGTTTTTCGAGTAATTCAAAGAATATCGCTCCAAAAACTCAAAAAGATATGATATCAGTTGTTGTTCTTGTCGAAATATCTGAATATTCCTACATATAAACAAATTTAGCTCTTCTGCACGAAATGGAGCACATACACTTATAGAGATGGCTCAATGTTAGTGAAATGCCATGTGCCCCTTTCTGAGCTGGGGAAACGAAGAACCTAATGCTCTTTAACATTCACAACAGAGAGTCGCAGTTGAGTGGTAAGCATCGCCGCCTGTGAATCCTAAAGTCGTAGGTTCGATGCTGGATGTTGGCATTTTTTATTGTTTCAAGAAAATGGTCAACAAATCTTGTCTGCTATTGTTTTGATCTTGTAATATCTTAACGAGCTATTATTGAGCACTTCTCCATACTAGATTTTGATATTATTTCTGATGTTTTACCTCTTATCTCTATTAAACCAATATCAGTTTTTGTTCTTCAGTAATTCAATTATTAATTATTAAATATTAGGTGGCATCACTCCATATAAATTTTTGGTAATTGTAAACATTTTAGATTCACTTCCACGATTTTTGAGACCATGACCAATCAAATTCACCATATTCGATTCGTTATGTCCATATGCAATTTTTCTATAGTGTTCACATTACTGCCAAACATAACATCGTTTCCAAGTTCCGAATAAGCGTCATGCCAATCGTTATTGTACTTTTCAATTTTTTTTGCGTGAGCCTTTTTCTATCCATTGTAAAAATATTGTGTTACGTACTTCAACTTTTGAGGTAGAGTAGACGTTCGATAACTGCAACATGATTACTAGCGTGGCTCAAAATACTACATGTCAAAAAGTTCGATGGGCCCCCTTCTCATTTCGTTCTATATGACGCCACGATGCTCTGGTCAAATTTTCAGCTAAATCCGTTAACATTTGGGCGGTGCTAAACTCATTTGAATTTTGTATGGGAGTTTATATGGGAAAACATCGTTTTTAGCATTTTTCTCATGAGGGGCACTATTTTTACTTAAAACACATAACCGATTGTATTGAACTATAGTCTCACATGTGCTGAAAAACTTTGTCGAAGACCGCAAAGTCATCCGAAGCATGTTGGAAAAGATATTACACGCAGACCATCTGGTGGTGCTTAACATTTAACATGTAAAGGAATAACAATAGCAATAAAATCTCATTGAATGGGCCCGTATTGTCTAGGCTATAGCTTTTTTCGCAAGTGTCTGATCACGTAGCGGTCTTCGACAAAGTTTTTCGGCATATCCCAGCTATATTTCTATAGGATCGATTACGTGTTTTAAGGGAAATTGGAACCCCTCAGAAGAAAACTGCAAAAAACGATGTTTTCCTATATAAACTCCCATACAAACTTCAAACAAGTTTAGCACCACCCTAATGTTAACGGATTTAGCTGAAAATTTGACCAGAGCATCGTGGCGTCATATAGAACGAAATGAGAAGGGGGCCCATCGAACTTTTTGACATGTGGTTTTGCCATACAAGCTTGAGCCACCCTTATGATTACGTTTCACTTAACGAATAAAATTCAATAACTGCAAAAACTGGCAGATGTCATAGAACTGTCAGTTGCTGCAGAATGCAGCCAATGTGCATTTGAAAAACATTGCATTGCAGCAAAAGTCCATTAAAAACATCGCATCGTTGTTGATATTTCATTATAGTGGTTTCTGCTTTTAGTGGTGTTGCGTGTACGTACACGTTGCATTACACGAACACTACCTGAGTTACTGGTTGAAAATAGTAAACAAAAATCAGCTGTTCCCGGCAAAATCAAATGGGCATATTTTCAACCAGTAGATTTGCATTGGTGTTCGTGACGCCGCGCTGCGAAACCACTATGACGGATAGCGGTGCGATAACTGAGCGATTCCAAGCAACAGCATCAAAATTAAGGAAAATTTTTAATTCATGATTTTCTATTGAACTGAAACTTTGCACAGTTTTTCAGTTCCATCTAAATCGCCATTTTTCGATATCAAATTTTTATTTAGAGCCACGACTAACTTTTCAAAAGGGTGTATGTGAAAATGGTTCAAAAATATTCAAAAATATGCACAGCAAAAACGGATTGTTCGATTGTTATGAATTTTTCAGCAAAGTTAGATAGCTAAATGGTGATTTCTAAGAAAATATACACTGTGAAAAAAAATCTATTTTATCATTGAAAAACATCATTTTTGTCACAAAAACTCAAATATCTCAAAACCCTATCTTTTTACCAACGTAATTTTTTAGAGAAAACGGTCCATTGTATTAGCAATCTACCATGAAAATAAACAAAAAAGTTATGACAATTCAAACATTTCACAATTTTCACATTTAGTGATAATTTTTTTTAGTGTAAATTATTTCGGCCGGAAATTGAAGTTTGATGCTGATTTTATTGTTAATGGCCTTGCGTGAGTAAAACAAGTTGTTTTTATTGTATATAATATATACATATAATATAATATTATTATTATTATCTTTATTATCGAGACTTTCAGCCGATGGCTGGTTCATCTCCGTATAATATAATATACTATGTACCGTAATGTTCCGATTTTATCACGCCCTCCGCGCATTAGTCGTTTATTCATTAATTTGCTGTTACATTTGAGGACAAGTGTTTTCCCTCTTCTTCAAGATGAATGTTGAAAGCATGTTTTGCAACGTTAAAAATATTGAAATGGGTATAGATGTTGAAGAATATTACAGGGCATTTTTGAAAAGGGGCGTAATTAAATTGTTTAAACAGATGTCGCTGATGGCAATTTCTCAGTTGTTGTCGTTTTCGAACTTCCTGCGCCCTGCTTTACCGATGATATACAGATGGCTCGTTTGTCAAATTCTAGACGGCAGGACGTGCAAATGCGTAATTTTGTACACAATGTGGACATTTGGGCATAACCAGTCTCTTTCAGTTTATCTATGGTGCTTTCGGTGAGATTTCGTAACTCTTTTGAACATTTTTTTTCATCAAACGGTCTACAAGAGAGCGTTGAGTTGAAGACCTTTGAGAAAGCGACTGTTCATCTTGTTCGTTAGATTATAATAAACAAAATCACTTATTAATTTTAACTTACTTGTTTGGTGTTGGTGGCTGAAGAAAAAAAAATACTATACAATTTTTAATATTCATAGCGGTAGTATTTTTTTGTTTTTTTCGTGAGCATTGTCAGGTATGTATACAGACAAACAAACGTAACACTGGCGAAATTTTCATTGACCACGCCTTCAACGATCATTTTGAATCTTGGTTGTGGCTTTCATAACAAGAAGAGCGCCCATCGTTTTTCTTTGCGTTTGACGTTTCACACTAGCGCCTTCTGATGACGATATTGCACAACGCAGTGTTTCGTGAAACATTTCCACCAGGTGGTGTTAGTGTGAACTGGGCGATGAATTTTCACTAAAATTGTTCTAGGCGTTTCGTCTGTTTGTCTGTGGTATGTACCTCTTATGCATTTGTTGTTGTTGAAGTTACTCGCATTCTTCCGATCATAAAGTCTGTTCTCTAAGAGGGATTTTTTTGCGGATAAACTAGACGTATACGCGTATAAAAAAACTTTTATTATACAGCTTTTGTCTTAAAAATAAATTCAATTCCATTTTTCTTATAATCAACAGCTTTTCAACACTATCAAGGGATTTTTTCACCAGTCATGTACAATAAAAAGTATGACAATCTCAATATTTTTGATCACAACACTGGATCGCGTCTAAGTTTCAAATAGATACTATAGTAATTACGAATAATCAAACTAAAGTATCATGAAAACAACTTGTTTAATTCAGGCGGTAGCCTTTACAATAAAATCAGCATCAAAATATAATTCTCGAAATAATTTACACAGAAAAAATTTTTTTTGTTACTAAATGTAAAAATTGTGAAATGTTTGAAATGTCATAACTTTTTTGTTTATCAGTTTACCATCACCAAAATTTTATGGTAGATAGCTGATATAATGGGCCATTTCCCCTAAAAAATTGAAGTTGGTAAAAAGATAGGGTTTTGAGATATTTGAGTTTTTGTGACAAATATCATATTTTTTCAAAGTAGAAAAAGAAATTTTTTACAGTGTATATTTTCTAAGGAATCATCATTTAGTTATCTAACTTTGCTGAAAAATTTATAACAATCGAACAATCCGTTTTTGCTGTACAGCTTTTAGAATATTTTAGAACTATTTTCGCATACACCCTTTTGAAAAGTTAGTCGTGAGTGAATATGAAGGTTTAATATCAAAAAATGGCGATTTATATGAAATTGAAAAACTGTGCAAAGTTTCAGATATTTTTGAAATGGTCGCTCAGGATCGACTGACATGACTCCGTGGAATTCCTCAGTAATTACGAATAATCAAACTAAAGTATCATGAAAACAACTTGTTTAATTCAGGCGGTAGCCTTTACAATAAAATCAGCATCAAAATATAATTCTCGAAATAATTTACACAGAAAAAAATTTTTTTTTTGTTACTAAATGTAAAAATTGTGAAATGTTTGAAATGTCATAACTTTTTTGTTTATCAGTTTACCATCACCAAAATTTTATGGTAGATAGCTGATATAATGGGCCATTTCCCCTAAAAAATTGAAGTTGGTAAAAAGATAGGGTTTTGAGATATTTGAGTTTTTGTGACAAATATCATATTTTTTCAAAGTAGAAAAAGAAATTTTTTACAGTGTATATTTTCTAAGGAATCATCATTTAGTTATCTAACTTTGCTGAAAAATTTATAACAATCGAACAATCCGTTTTTGCTGTACAGCTTTTAGAATATTTTAGAACTATTTTCGCATACACCCTTTTGAAAAGCTAGTCGTGAGTGAATATGAAGGTTTAATATCAAAAAATGGCGATTTATATGAACTTGAAAAACTGTGCAAAGTTTCAGATATTTTTGAAATGGTCGCTCAGGATCGACTGACATGACTCCGTGGAATTCCTCAACTGCAAAATTGTTGCACTTAGCGGACTACTGTAGTCGTTCTTCTTTAGCAAGATCGACATAAAATTTTGCCTTGATAAATTCAAATGTTTTTGTTGCATTGACTATTTGAGATTTTTTTAGATCTAAAGTAACACCACAGACAAACAGACGTCTCACTCTACTCAGTTCCCATCATTTCCCTTTTTAACGTTATTAGCATTGGGCGATTATGTTTTCGTGACGATGATTTTCATTGCATTTTGTTCCAAGTGATACGTCTGTTTGTCTGTGGTAACACCATGCTCCTATGCTCCATATTACCACAAACAATTGTTTCCAGATTTATTTTCGTTTGATTAACTACTGTGCGACATTCACGGTGCTAGCGTTTAAATTGAATACAAACTTATGATTTGAAAATATTGTCCTCATCTTTTAAATATAAGTAGGTATTTTTTGTAAAATAATTATATAAGATGTGGTTTTTCTTCGCCCGTTGGTAAATATGTGTTGAAACCCGTAACATGGGTAGATCACCTTGGAATGGTGCGATACGGTGTAAGATCTACCATATCAAGTTTTGATATTGCTATTTTCCAGCCTGGTTTATCTAAATACAGGAACATCCCAGGATCAAGATTTGGTGTACTTTTTTACACTATTTATTTATTTTTTTTTTTTACTCTATTCATTTTTCACTGCCAATATACCGTTTGTTTCAGAGGGATGGAGGTAAATTTAACCTATATATAAATAATAATTTACAAAAATATAACAAGAACGAATCACAATTTAATACTATTTTCTATTTCAGATTGACAAGCAGGCAATCAGCGATCAAAGCGGCGAATTATCTTATTCTTTAGAAAGGTCAAGATTACCGTACGATACAGTGACAAGTAGACCACGTTTTCCGCGTCGATTTATTCGTGCCGAGTTCCATAATTTTGGTTTCTTTTTCGAACACTTACGATAATGTATTTTTTTTTTCATCACATCTTCAACTTATATTACGCGTTGTGAACATTCGCGGTTAATGAATATGTACAACGGTTTTATTATCCGCAATCTTATTAACACGGGAACGCGAAAAAAAAGTAATACAAGAACATAGGTGAAACTCAAAAGCAACGATTTTAGTTGTTTAGTTGTCCAGTTTTCTCGTAAAGCTACGGCGTGGGTTTCGGTTTTTCAGCATTGGCAGTAACACTAAACAGAATTGCATACAGTTTATTTTCTCAATGAGAAACGATAAGCTTAAAACGTGCGTTACTACGAGTTGATCCGACATAAGCGTGGTTTAAACATTATTCATACCCGGTATATAATTAAATTTGATACATAAACATACAATAAACTTATTGTATTCTTCCGACAGCCGGCTGGCGGAAGACTAAATCATATCAAGGATTGCATAGCTCATATCACTTACCAATGTGAATCCAGATCTATGTAACGTTCTATCCCTTCCCTTCCCACTAACAAACTTCCTTCCTGTGACAACCGTGGGGATGTGGAGATACACACTGTCTCTAGTAGCAACGGATGTCACACCAACATTCCTTCCCTTCCCCGATGACCGTAAGGACGTGGCCGGCGCCGGTACTGACAATATAAAGTTTTG
Organism: Aedes albopictus; assembly: GCF_035046485.1. Classification (NCBI taxonomy): domain Eukaryota; kingdom Metazoa; phylum Arthropoda; class Insecta; order Diptera; family Culicidae; genus Aedes; species Aedes albopictus. The sequence continues at coordinate 334,128,185 of NC_085138.1, forward strand.
AACCTTCAAAATTGCACATTGAGGATGGAAAGCTACACCCAGGCCCCATCCTTTTGGTTCCCTGTGCAATGTTGACTGTTCTGGTGAGTAACGGAGTAGCAACTACGAATTGTACCGTCTTCTCATGCTCATGCTTCAGTAATTCAATTATTAAGGCGAAACTGGAAGCATTTCCTCACTTTTTAGTTTTTGATTTTTTATTAAATAACGAAGCAATATTTTAAAAATCGTTTTCGTGCACATGTAGAGTATGGATCAAGGTATCTTCTGATTTTTTTTTGTAGTGGAGAATGTTTTTCGTTTTTGCAGAAACCATTTTTGAACAAAATTACACGAAAAAATGGTTTCTGCAAAAATGGAAAACATTTTCCACCTCAACAAAATTCAATAGATACCTTGATCCATACTCTACATGTGCACGAAAACCGATTTTGAAAATATTGCTTCGTTATTTAATAAAAAATCAAAAACCGAAAAAATGACAAAATGCTTCCAGTTTTGCCTTAATAACTGAATGTGTTATTTGATAGATGTTCTCACCTACTCGGGTCGGAGATGAACCAGCCCCTGGCTGAAAATCTCGATAATAAAGATAATAATAATAACCTACTCGGGTAGAGATGAGCTTGGCTGGGATGCCGTTTTTATCGGCTCTCGCCCATATCGACCAAGAGCTACGGAGGAAGTGGCTCGTGGACTCGAGGAGTGGCTAGTGCAGGCGCCAATCAAGAGGTGGTCCAAGAGGGGTTTGGATTCGGCTACGAAGGTCATACCGGTGCCCTGTCGTTGAGCTCGACTCTTCTTTAAAACTTTTGCTCGCACGGAGGACTTCGTTCTACCTAGTTCGACCCAAGTCCATAGATGGGAAGGGGTCCCGGCAAAATTTGGGGTTGGTGGAGACCCCATGTCGGCAAGTCCTTCTGTGGTGTGCTAGCCGATAGGGCTAGTCTTCAGGAGGTTAAACCGCGGTGCAAGCGATATCAGTTCTTGATACTTGCAGAGCAGTTGAATGCTGGCGTGGTATCGTTGCTGCAAGGCTACGCAGCGTACGTCGTGGGTGGGATGTGTACTAGCGCCCTCTTCTAGATGGGACGTTATGCTAAGGAAAACAAGAAGTCATCCAAAGAAATGATTTCGAATTGTTAACAAATGTTTCATTTTTTTCATGTGCATTTAGTTTCTTTGCCTAACCGCTGAAAGTCCATTGTTTCTATTCTACCTTGTACAGTCGGCGTTTCTATGTTTAAAAAATATTTCAACGATTTAATGCTTACATGTGAAAATTTTCAAAAGGTATCCCCATCGTTTCACATGAGTTTGGCTTTTAAGAATAACTTTCAGAATTCCAATCAAAAACAATTTTAATCCTAATTTAATTGAATAAATTTCTTGGAAATTTTCTCCAACCTCCTTTTATGTACTGCTCGCAAAATGCACTAATTGAGTCATCTGATTTGAGTTTCATTTTCACAGCACTGTTATCACACTTCACCTACTTCGAAAGCCCGGTAATCCAGTTTCCAATCTAGCCCCGAAGCCCAAATCCGAGCTCATAATCATAATCCAACTGCGTACCTTGTCAATGGCTTTCACCTGGATAGGTGGGTAGCCATGATACAGAACCATCCGAGATGATGGTACAACTTAATTCGATGAACCAACATACTTTGACAAGTTTCTACCGAACAAAGTTGTTATTACAGACTTTTACGGCAAACACAGAAGGTAGCAGCATCATCACCATCAGCACCACCACCACCACCACCATCAGCACCACAATCGATAACACAATGGAAACCAATCGAGAACATGTCGAACAAAATTGCAATTCTCGTTCGTTGATCCAGGTGTATCCTTTCCTTCGGTATGGGCGTTTGTGTGTGTGTGCGTGTCGAAAACAGTCCTTCCCCGAATGTAATCATCGCCGGTAATTCTGGGCTACACTGGGCTAGGATTGAATTTTCCATTAAAGTTAAGGCGACCTAGTTAGATTTGGACCGAACCGGAGTTGACAGTGACACACAACAACAGTTCAACTAGGGGTCCTAATTAGAGTCAGTCTAGTTAGAGTCTGGCGGACTGTCACTTTCGATCGGAGCCAATCGAGCATGACGTCACGGTGTAGCATTTATCGGTGAGGACACTATGACGTCATGCTCGATTGGCTCCGGTCGAAAGTGACAGTCCGCCAGACTCTAATTATAGGGACTCTAGTCCTAATCCGTTCCTACCCAAGTCGGCAGAATTCATTGTTTCGAAAGTTGAACCCATCCGAGTGATTGGTGGGAGCAGAGGACACCGGGTGTGGATGGTTCGGGTAGTCATTCATTGAAAAAGAATTTAGTTCCAATCCAATCTTTTTTGCGTTTTCCATCGGTGGTGTAAGCAGTGTGGGCAGGTTAAAAGGGGGCACTTCTTTTTTTCCTCTAGGAAATAGTCTAATGCCACTGTACTGGGATAGAGAACTCCTACGATTCTCACTCAGAGGTTCGACCAGAAATTAAACCTAGAAAAATTCAGCGTCCGTCGTCTTGCCTAATAGTTTACCCTGCTCCTCTGTTATCTAGTTACGTCTCCGGTCATCAATCGTATTGTTCTAAGTAGTAGCTTCTTCCTTCGGGGAATCTGAGCAGCAAAGCAACCAAACCAATGACAATACGAAGAGCCATTCCGGCGCACCTTTCCCTCGTTTGCTGACGGATTCGGGTTCTCAAGACGACGACACACGAGGATCCTACACACGGAGAGCGACGACAAAAAAAGGGGTAACAAGCAAACAAGAGTCCCGATTGTCATCAGGCTTAATCCTTTTTCCGAAGAACATCCCGGTACGGACAGAAAAGGGGCCACAAAGAGGTGTTTTGTTTGGCATAAACACACAAGTCCCACAAGCTCAAACAATAGCCATCAGCTCCCACAGCAGCCACCACGGCGCGGCAGCAGGAGCAGGGACAACACAAGATGAACACATGGTCTCGGCTCGGTCCTACCTGATGGGCTTGTTCTCCTGGTGGGTTATCCGATTTCGATTTGTTTGCACAGCGCACCAGAAAGCAATGATTCTCCCAATAATTAAAGTTTTTGTTTGACACCGGGGACTTAAGTCGGGTTGTCGTAAAAATTGTAAAATACAACCTCAAGATATAGCGTAATCCGGGACAGACGGTAGGTACTGGCCTGTTGTTGTTGGTCGACGAAAACGGGAATGAGATTGAATTGTTTGCTGTAGCTCCGGATGAAAACATCTACTTTGCTGCTCACATGGGCAATCAAGCGAACCAAAACAGATCCACCTTTTGTTTGGTTTGAAACTACGTATTGGAATAAAAAAAACTGAAGATCGTTTTGTGGTTTGAGTACGGAAAGGAAATGCTTGAGATTTCCGATTCTGATCTTGGAGTGAACAAGACTCCGTTATCGTGCAAATGTTATACGTTAATGTGTTATGATTTCAAAGCAGTATCTATAAGTTTTGTTGATGCGAATCAATCATAATCTCACAGCTCACTGTTTGTAGATGTATATTTTTAAGTTTTGTCTTGAGAATAAGTAGAACACATAAAGAACATGGGGTGATCTATGAGAAATATCCTCCGGAAATACATACCTAGGCTTTTTAGTTCAATTGCCATATGGTGCAGTCAGAGCGGTCATACTGAATACCCATGCACTTTTCGCATCGGCTCTATGCTGTTTGATTTTTTTTCATAAAAAACTTATAACCGGTAGAAGTAATTTTGGTTAGCTACGCACTTAGTAGTTGCTTTCAAATTACCTTTGAGGAAAATGATAGCCAAAGCCGTAGCCTGGCAGCCCTATTTTGATCTCAAGAAGGAAGTGAAAAGCTCATTAAACGGGTGGTGAGAAGAGCGTGGGCAAACTCCCTAGCTAATAAAGGCGAGAAAGCCACAAGTACCAGCGACATTCATCTCCTCTACGATATCTGTCGCCGTCTTAGTAGGGCTAATTATGTCTGAAAAACAGTCAGTTCACGGGAAGACTCCTTCGCTTAGACATTTATACATAGCAGATTTGAACATCCCAGGGGAAGTTCCTTCAATGATTTTCCAATAGTCCCTTCTGGTATTCCTACAGGCATTGCTGTTCATTTATCCAAACATTTCTCCGCCACTGAGTCCCTCTGGAACATCTCTGGAACTCCCTGAGACCCTTTGAGGCCCCCTGCAACCCCACTGAGACACCTTGCCCTGAGATCTCTATAGCCTCCTGAAACGCCCAGACTACATGGTACCTTCTGAAATCCCCTGGGACCCCTTGATACACCCTTGACATCTCCTGGTATGCTCCTGAAACTCCCCTGAGACCCTTTGGAACTTCCACGGAACCCCTGAAATTCATTGAAGCGTCCCTTTGACCCCTGGAACCCACTTGGAAACCACCCTGAGACCCATAAAGCGCCCCTGGAACCCCTTAAAACCACCTGATACGACTGTGAGGCTCCCTTGAATGCTCCTGTGTTCTCATCTTCTTTTTCTTCTTTGTGACTTTACGTCCCCAATGAGGCTTGGCTTGCCTCGCTTCAACTTAGTGTTCTTTGAGCACTTCCACAGTTATAGGGATTTCTTTGCCTGCCATTGCATGATTTTGTATATTGTGAGGCAATTACAATGATACACTATGCCCAGGGAGTCAAGAAAATTTTCCCGACCAGAACGGGAATCGAACCCGCCGTCTACGGATTGGCGATCCATAGCCTTAACCACTAGACTAACTGGAGACCCCTTCTGTGTTCTCATGTGACCTCCTGAATCCCTCTGGGATCTACTGAAACGACCCTGAGATCTCCTGAGTCCTGATAACATCCTGAAACCAACATAAATGTATATGAGACACCCTGAAACGACCTTGTAACTCTTTGAAACGTTCCTGAGCCCCACCTAGAAACCCCAGAGACTGCTTGAAGTGCTCCTAAGGCCCCTGGGAATCGCCGTAAGACCTGCAGAAACGCCCCTGAAACCCCATCAGACCCCCTTGGAGGCCTCTGCCAACCCATCCTACAACCCCCTGAGATGGCCCCCTTAAACGTCCCTGAGACGTCCTGGACCTTCTGAAACCCCAAGCGACTCTCTCTAAACGCCTATTAAATCTCCTAGAACACCGCGGAAACCCCCTGAAGCGCCCCTGAAATCATCTGGAACATCTCTGGAACTCTCTGAGAAGCGTTCCTGAGGCCACCTGGAAGTCTGCTAAAACGCTCATAAAAACCCGCTGAAGCGCTTTTCAGACCTCTGAGATCTCCTGGTACCCCCTTAAACTCCCTCAAAAGCCCCTGAGAACCCCTGTAGTGCGCCTGATGCCACTTTAGGGTGGGGCATATTTTAAAAAATGTCTCCGGGATATGATTGCCCATGTGGAAAGTGATCCACTAGTCGAAATAAGTGAGCTGTACAAAAATGAGCGATTTCGGTTGATATTTAGGGGTGGCGCAAAGGGTTTAAGTAAAAATTTTACTAGAACAAACCTCCAAAAAACATTTCAAAATTAATTTTCAAACATAATATTTCTAGAATAAAACAGTGATTTGTGCTCAAAATTGCGATATCTACACTGGTTTCCGTGATATCTGAAAAAAAAAGTCATATTTTAGTATCTAACCCAAAAAATACCAAAATACTTCATATTTTTCAAATATCTCTGAAACCAGTAAAGATATCGCAATTTTGAGCACAAATTTGGCCCAAATAGGTTAATTAAACTCTTTGCATCACCACTGAATATCAACCGAAATCGCTCATTTTTGTACAGCTCACTTATTTCGACTAGTGGATCACTTTCTACATGGGAAATCATATCCCGGAGACTTTTTTTTAAATTAGCCCCACCCTAATGCCACATGGCACCCCCCTGAGACGCCCTGAACCCCCATCGAATTTTCTTGAAGGCCTCAGAAAACCCCCTGAGACCTCCAGGTACCCCTCTGAAACCCGTTAGTAACGCCTCAAATGCCTCAGAGATCTCCTGGTACCACCTGAAACCCCTTGAGACCTCCTTGAAACTTTATGTAACCTCCCTTAGCTCCCCCCCCCCATACACGTCCCCTGGCCGCCGATGCCATAGTTATTGCCATTACTACGTAATCCCACTGAAGCGCCGACGAAACCTGTTGGAACTTAACCTATTTAAAAAAAAAACCTGTCAAAACCCCTTAAAAGGCCCCTGAAATCCCATAAAACGCCACTGAAGGCTCTTAGAACCTCCCTGTTTTGAGCTATCTGGAAACTTCTTGGAAACTTCCTTGTCCCCATCTCAAATGACCAGGAGCAAGACCTATTGTCGTAAACTTCCTCCTTGGTTTCCTCATGAAAGCCCTAACTTAATTTATTCTCAAAATTCCCAAAGTCATAAAAATCTTTAATTTACGCACATTTTTGATTGATGCACCCTCAATCACGTGCATGAAAAGAAGTTCTAGTTACATTCTTCAGATGGTTACCCAGTTCTTCCAGGTATTATTCCGAAGATTCCTTCAAACAATATTTTTTTAGTGTTTTCAGTGCTTCTCCAAAGAATTCCTTCAGGTTTGTTTCTATTGTTTCTGCAAAATTTCCTTCAATATTTTCTTCAGGTAGTAATTAAGGGGTTTTTTATGTGTACAAATCTCATTAACAATTGTATAAGAATTATTCTCTGAGAAATCCTTCTGAGGAATCTCCAGAAGTTCTTTTACGGATTCCTTCAGAAAATCTTCCAGCAATCAGAAATATATTGCAGGATTTCTTCCAGAATTCCATAAGAACTTATGCCTGCGATTTCTGTAGACATTTTGAAGAGATTCCTCTCCGGATTATTCCTAGAATCCCTCCATAGGGTTGACAATATTTTTTCTTTGGAATTTCTTACAGAGTTCCTCCATAAGTTCCTCTTCTTCTTTATGGCTCTACGTCCGCACTGGGACTTGGCCTGCCTCGCTTCAACTTAGTGTTATTTGAGCACTTCCACAGTTATTAATTGAAGGGCTTTCTTTGCCTGCCATTGCATGAATTTGTACATTGTGTGGCAAAGTACAATGATACACTATGCCCAGGGAGTCGAGAAAATTTTCTCGACCGGAACGGGAATCGTACCCGCCGTCTCCGGATTGGCGACCCATAGCCTTAACCACTAGGCTAACTGGAGACCTCTCCTCCATAAGTCTCTGATGTCTTTTTTTTTTTTTTCAAAGATTAAAGGGGGTACCTTAAGGTGTTTGTTCAGGTATTGGAAAAATACCTGAACAAATTCTGCAGGGATCTCCATATTAGACAACTTAGGAAGGTAATAGAAGAAGTTCAGAAAAACTCTTTGGAAGAACGATTGAAGAAATTCCTTGCTGAAATTCCTGAAGAAATACCTGAGATGCTAAAGAAGCCTCTGAAGATAAAAATATCTCCTCATGAATTTCAGAAAGAATCGCGGCACAAATTTCTGAAAGAAACCCTGTGGAGTTCCGTGTCCTGATTACGGGGAACTCTTCCATGAAGTGTCAGCTTGAACTTCTCATTCTATGAATGTATGAGTGCACTTCAGCCAAACTTCACATTCGAGTGCAAAGTTTTATGAGAGTAAAGAAATCTGCAGTAAAATCCCTGTAGAAATCTTAGGAAGTACCTTTAAATGAATAGCTGGAGTAATAGCCGAAAGAATTCCAGTGAAATTCTTTGAGAATTCAAAGAGAAATTTCTTAAGAATTTCCTAGAAGAACTTCGCGGTATACCATTGGTGTAATCCCTAGAAAAATATGTATGGGAAAGTACCTGCAGAATTCATTTTATAAAGTTCTTGGGGGATTTTCATTCTTGGATAAATCTGTAAACGAATTACTGAAAAATAAATTCTGAATACCTGGAGAAACACTTCGATAAGCGTCTGCAAAGATACCCAGGAAAAAAATCTTTTGAAAAGGTTTTTAAATATTTTTGAATAAATCTCTTAAGGAAGCAGTGGAGAAGTTATTGGAGCTATTTTTAGAGGAAATACCAGATAAATTTCATCGAGGAATATCTGGAGGAAATCCTGAAGGAATCTCTGCATGAATTTCTGCCAGAATTAATAATGCTAGAAATTCAGGGTCAATTTCGGCACGACCAATTTTTGGACATATTCATGTGTGAGAATTTTCCTTAGAACAAGTCCTGATCAAATCTGAAATTTCTTAAGAAATTCTTGAAGAATTTTTTTTATAGAATAGCAATTTTTTTATAAAATAATTTCCGAAGAAACCCCGCAGTGAATTTTTAAAGCATTTATGGAAAAACTTTCGCTGACATTTGCCAACGAATCTCTAGCCTAGTAGAGAAATTCCTTGTGGAGTTTCAGAAGGAACCCATAGAAATCTACCTTAAGTAATTCTTGAAAGGGAAATATCTGAAGGAAGCCCTAGATATATTTTTTTTAAGAATTCCTGGAAGAATTTCTGAAAAAGGACGGAGGAGTTTCTATGTTCAAGCTTGATAGATTTTAAGACCAAATTCCTTGAGTCCATGAAGGAGTTCATGGATTAATTTTGGAGAAAATTCTTGCAAGATTTTCTTGGACTTGGAATCATTGGACAAATTTATGAAAATTTATGAAAAAGATAACAATAAAGAATTATTGAAAGAATCTCCAGGAAAATTGCTGAAAGTATATGTGGAAGAATTTTTGAAGAAATTTTTAGAAGAAATCAATGGAGCAATATCGAAAAAAATCCAGGGAAGGTTTTAAGAAAATGTACCTAAATTAACTTCTGGGGTAATTCTTAGAAAACTTTGCAGAAAGTACTAAAGGAAACTAAGCATTTCCCAACGTTTTCAATAAAAGAATTCCTGAACGATTTCTCAGAGCTATTTTCGAAGGCATTTATGTACATAAGAATTTCTTGAAAATTCACTTGAAGTTTTCTGAAGGAATCACTGCAGCAATTTGTGAAGATAAGAGAAACTAGAAAATTCCGAATGAAATTTTGATAGGTTTTCCGTCCATAGAAGAACTTTTGGAAGAGTGTTTGGGAAATCAATTGTTTAAATTTGTGACAAAAGCTCGTAACGAATTTCTGAAAGAATCCCCGAAATATATTTTTATCTGTAAGGAATCCTTGGAAGAAGTTCCTATATCACAGAGTTTTTTTTTTTGCACGTTTGAGGGCATAAAACTCACTCACATTCACGCAAGCTTTAACTGAAGCTCAACATTGGCTGCGATATGAATTCGAGCAAAAATATGATTCCATCCAAAAACCTGTTTGTTCTATTCTTTTAACTCAAACAGCCATTTCAAAAATATCTCACCATGTTGGTTCCGTCAAAAGTGTACCATTCTACTGGTATCCAGTGCTGTTTCTGCAAGTCGACAGGGTACATCCGTGTGAACTGTGATTTATTCTTTTTGCTTGCTGTAGTTCACTTAAAACTCGTCACCCAAACGAGTACACTCCCATGGCTGGCCGTGTTTTAAAACAGCAAACATACATATCTGAACTAGTTAGGGTAAATGCTTCGGTTTCTGGAATCATCTGTATTCGTCAAAACCACGACTTCTCGTTAATACTTTTTATTGTTGTGAATAAATTTCGTCGAGCTAAAATGAGAAAGTTTATCTGGCAATTTTTACTTTGTATCTGCTACAGGTCAACAGAAGGTACATTTCCTCTAAAAGCTACGACATAACCAAACCCAATGCACTGTTTGTTCATTGTTGGAGAATCAACTTTCCTCACCCCGCTTCATGCATACTTTGGCCACCTTGCCCAACCCCCCAAACCCCAATTGGAGCAATAGATTTATGCACCAGAAAATGTGTGCGAGCATGTTATATGGGATGTAGTTTTATTGTTGTTGTCGTTACTCACCACCACGCTGGCTGGCTGTTTCCGCTTCTCGCACGATGATGACTTTCCAACATGCCCTTTTCCGAAAACCGCGGCGGGTGGTGCCTACTTCTGTTGGTTTATATTCGGGTTGCATCAAGCAAATGCAGATTATTTTCGGTGCTTCGTTCCTTTTGTTTATGTCGGGGGTAGTGCGGTAAAATTTCGAATCAGAGCGTAAAGGTTTATGAAATTAAAATATTGTAGTTAAAAAAGCTGAATAAAATATGGCACATGCAAATGACATTTCTGTACTAACCGGCTTTACCTTAAAAGCAGCAAAAATGTGAAGAAGAAAGTGGTTAGCATAAATCAATACAAAATAAACATTTGTCGCTTGACACACAGTGTAAAAAGACATTGTGAACTGAGATATTGTGTACACGAGTATGAGTCGACAACCTCGGAAGAGCGTCCAAAAAGCTCTGCTTTTCATAAGTTCCTAAGTTGTCATCGATGACATTGACCACCAGCTGAATGTTACATGCTTCGCTAGTACTGTTGTTCTACTGACGTGATTTTTTTTTTGAGAAGGTGCCTCCCGAGCATCCGTTCACCAAGGAGTAACAAACTGTCCGTTTCCTAACGGAGGTTGCTCCCAGGTTGATGGTTTTGGTCAAAGTGTACTTGGACATATAAATTCACGACGCTTTCCACGAGGGGCACACCAAATTTTGCATTCCTGTCCAAGCGGGGAAACTCAACGGAAGGTTGTTACATGCTGGAAGCTGGATGGTGTCGAGCAGTATGCGTTCTCTGATGGATTCCACGTTAAACTTACCAGTACGACATCTTTTCGCCTCTGGTTCTTCCTCTTCTGGTCCACTGTCGCTTGCGGTCAATAGTTACAGTCGATCAGCTACTGGACGGTGATGGGTTATTACGTGGCGCTTGAAGTTTCCGGCGTTGAAGATGTCTTGGAATACTGGCACTTCCTTTCGGAATCCGGATCGGCATTGCAGAGGTATTTTTTGGGTTTCCCTGCTGCATCGTTTGTTATCACTACAATATTTAAAACTCTATCACTAGCGCGGCACCGCGACACACTTCGATCCTTCTCACTACAATATTTGAAACTCTATCTTTGATGAAACCCTTAGTTTTCCGATTCATGTCGCACAGTTTATTTCACAACATTCGCACTAGTGGTTATGCTTGACTCAGATGTAAACATTTTTGACAGCGATGAACCCTGCGAATGATAAAGGTGAATGAACAAAGGGAGTCGATGGGATGGAATGAACATCTAACCACTGTGTAATGTTTTCACTCACTTTCTTGCACCAGTGACATCAACTATGAGTTGTAGCACTGGAACCTAAAGAGTTGATGAATTTTGATAGCCGATAAGCAGATATTGAGCGCTCATCACGATAAAGTTTTGCATCCCTGCTATTTAGTATGCGCCGGGAGCACCATTTGGTCGCACAATCAAGCAATTAACTACGCCGATGGAACGCAACTAGGGTATACATAGTACATATCCATGTTGCCCTTTACAGACATGTAACGGACTTTCAGATTACATTACGGCTTACTACAGAAATGTTTAGCATTAGCATTAAGCAAGTCGCACAAATTCGTAGGTACAGTCCTAGACCGCTGTTGTGAGAGTTGCCTTCTTCCCGTCTGAAACAAAGCATAAAGATGGCATGGCAAATTTTAGACACCCGCTTCGACGTCACTCGCCCAGGAATGTCGAAGTGTGGAGTTAGAGTGTATCCTGGTAGCTTTCGCTTGCTCGCAATAAATCCAAAGCACACGGAATACACTATCAGGATAAATGCCCAGAGAAATACCGGAAGGAGTCCTAGCAGGAATGTCGAGGTTATTTTCAGAAGAAAGTCCCAGAGAAATCCCACAAAGGATCCAGAGGAAACCTCGGGAGCAGACCCTGAAAGAGTCTCAAGAGGAGCCTCTTAGGTAGTCTTGAAGGGATTTCTTAAACAATTCCAAAGGAATCCCTAGAGAAACCTAGGAGGGAATTGTTAGAGGGCTACATAAAGAAACGGAAGGATTGCTTAACGACTGGATATTGTAGCTAGAGAAACGTTATGTTTTCCGGCCTTGGCAGTCTTTCAGAGCAGCAAGAACAATATTGCTTCAATTTCCGACGGTTTCGGTAATGTATTTTACCATTTTCAAGGAATCTATAAGAATGATCGAATAATTACTCGTTACCTTTTTTTTTGGCCCACCCTGTTACTTACAGAAGTTTTATTCTCTTGTACGGAACGGTAGTGCTCTACATTGGGTTGTCCATTCAATTTGAAATGGCGCTCGCTTCGGCTATGGATATAGTGTGATATTACTATCTTACATTTTTAATTACATTTGTCTACTCACTCGTTTTCGTGTTTTGTTCACATTCCTTACTTCTTGTAATATCCCTGCGTAAATCGCATGTAGCCCTTCTGTGTCTGTCCTTCTATTTATACATTACCGAAACCGTCGGAAATTGAAGCAATATTGTTCTTGCTGCTCTGAAAGACTGCCAAGGCCGGAAAACATAACGTTTCTCTAGTTACATAAAGAAAGTTCGAAAGAATTCATGGAGAAATCATTAAATGATTAACTGAAGGATTCTTAGAAAGAGTCTCGGGTGAAACCCCTGAAGCATTATAAGGGCGATGGCGCAGGATGGCACTAGTTTCCCAAATGGAAGAGAATGTGCCTTTGGAGCCAACCTACTGATACATGAACCCCTAAAACGGTCTTATAACAGTTCCCCGAATTCCATTACCCTGAAAACCATCTCCCCGAAAACCAATACCCCAAATGGTCCGGTACCCCGAATTTCAACACCCCGAATGACATCACCCCGAATAGCCCATTCCCCCGAATAGCCAATTTCCCCGAATAGATGATTGGCCCGAAAAAATATTTTCCAATAGTGTTGTAAAAAAACTGATAGGGTAAGTGTACCAATTATGGCTATAGTGCCAATTATTCGCCATAGTTGATTTTCACTTTTTAACGATGAAAAAATGTCAACAACAGATCACGTTCCCAAAAGATGGTTGCACTCATTTAAACTACACATTTTGTTCAAATTATGGTAGAAATAAATCATTTTCCCTAAAATTTCGGCTTCCTTGCACCCTTTTTCGCCATAGTGTACCAATTATGGCTAATCCCATAAGAAATACATGCAAATAGTGCGAAGAAGAACCGAAGTTAAAAAATGTAGCCATAACTGGTACAAGGTTCCTATCATTGGCACACGCTGTAATAAATATTAAAAGTAGTTTTGGCTCCGTTTCTATATGTTTCCTGTAAAGTATGGAAACTAAGCTATCTTTTAACATATTGATGACATTCGTTGGTCTTCTCGTTATTTTTGTACAAATGGGTTTCCTTAGGTAGTGCTATAATTGGTACAGGCGCCCTATCTGTGAAAAAATCAACCTAATTTTTATCAGACATTTTGCCTTCTTTTGTGCATCGGCTATTCTTTCTAGACTTAGGCGTTAATAATGAGATTATGATGTGGAGCAAATGCATTTAATAAAGATTCTTCCTTCTTTTATAGTAGGTTTTTCTTTCGTCTTATACTGTTACAGTGATTAGTAGTTTAGCTCATCAGTTTTAGGGCGAGTTGTACACAGTTCATCAGTCCATGGAACAAAGTGGAAAGATTTGTCATAGACAGTTTGAATTGGATAGAGGCGATAGAGGAGCAGTACTCTATATAACTCGCCTAATCATTTCTCAGTACCGCTTTTACTATTTTTTCAAGATGAGCTATTTCTTTATACCTTCATTATTCTCAGACAGGGCCCATATAGCCGAGGCGGTAAACGCACGGGTATTCAGCATGACCATGCTGAGGGTGACGGGTTCGATTCCCGGTCGGTCCAGGATCTTTTCGTAAAGGAAATTTCCTTGACTTCCTTGGGCATAGAGTATCTTCGTGCCTGCCACACGATATACACATGCAAAATGGTCATTGGCAGAGGAAGCTCTCAGGTAATAACTGTGGAAATGCTCATAGAACACTAAGCTGAGAAGCAGGCTTTGTCCCAGTAAGGACGTTACGCCAAGAAGAGAGAGATTCTCAGACAAAAGAATAGCAGTTGGACAAAAGAAGGAAAATATCTGATATTAAGTTTCATACTATGTAATTGCCCTCAGTATCAATGAATGCCACTTACATATATTTGGCGAAACCTATTCTTGCACATCAGAAATTCTCGGGAAAAAGTATTATAAATTAAAAAAACATTATTTTGCAGGGAAATAGCATTCTGGGTAAGTGTCATTCGGGGAAATGGCCTTCGGGGTAATGTGGTAACGGTCTATTCTCGGTAATGGTATTCGGGGAACTGTTATAGGATCCCTGAAACATGTCCGTGTGGAACGAAGAACTCTTCGAAGAAATTTCTACAAAAATATCGGTAGGAATACCTGAAAAAATGGCGGACGAAATCCCTAAAGGAAGCTTGAATGAAATTTCTAATGGGGTCCAGAGAATAATGCATGAAGCAACCCTGAAAGAATCTTAGAAGGAATTCGTACAAAAAAACCTGGGAAGAATCAATCAAAGAATTTCAGGAGGACTCAATGAATGAATCCCGAATTAAACTTCTGAGCAAATTTTGAAAGGAATCCATGAAAGAAACCCCAGGAAAATTCGGTGGAACCCCCGCAAGAATCCCTTCTAAAATCTGGAAGTAATCCTTAACGAAACTCGAAAGCAGCCCTTTTGAATAGTCAAGATGAATCCAGGAAAGAAACCTATGAGAGATCTCTGTGAGAATTCTGGAGGAACCCCTAAACCAATCCCAAAGAGAAATCTTCTAAGGAATCATAATCTCAAGAGAGGAACTCTTTAAAAAATCCCGGAAGGAATCCCGAAAGAAAATCCCAAGGATTCTCTGAAGAAATACCACGTGAAATCTCTACAGGAATCCTGGGATATATCCTTGAGAGGGTAACTGATGGAATCATTAAAAGAATCTGGGAGCGGTTCTTAAGCAATTCTGGGATGAAATCCTAAAGAATGTCCGGGAAGAGCTAATGATAGGGTCAAGGAAGAAATTTTTGAATTACAAGAAATTTTATCAGAAATCTTTCAAGAAATCCCGGGAAAAATTCTTGAAATAGTTCTTGTTGAATCTCATGAGGGATTTCTAGAGTTAACATGGAAAAATCAAGGAAAGAATTCCAAGAGGAATTCTTTAAGAAGTTCGGAGAGTAACTTCTGAAGGAATCCCTGGGGACATACCTGAAGAAATTTCGGGATAAAGCCCAGGAAGAATCCTTGAGAAATTTTTGATGATGGTCCATGAGGCTGTCTTGGAAATAATTCGTAAAAAATATACCAAAAGAAAGCCCCAAAGGAATTAGGAGGGTTTTCTGAAGAAATCTAAGGAGGAATTCCTGTTCAAATTCTAGACGGAAACGCAGGAGAAATCCAAAAGAAATCCCGGCAGCAATCTTCAAAGAAATTCTTTAAAAAATAAATTAATTAATCTAGCAAAAATGCATTAAAAGGCGAAAAAGGATCCATTTCCTCACTTTTTGGTTTTTTATTTTTAATAAAATAACGAAGCAATATTTTCAAAATCGGTTTTCGTACACATGTAGAGTATGGATCAAGGTATCTCCTGATTTTTTTCCTTGTGGAAAATGTTTTTCGTTTTTGCTAAAACCTTTTTTAAACAAAATTTTACAAAAAAAGTGGTTTCTGCAAAAACGAAAAACATTTTCCACCAGGAAAAAAATCAGGAGATACCTTGATCCATACTTTACATGTGTACGAAAACCGATTTCGAAAATATTGCTTCGTTATTTAATAAAAAATCAAAAACCTAAAAAATGAGAAAATGCTTCCAGTTTCGCCTTAATGAATGTCGGGAGAATAACTGGAAAAAAAGGCAAGAATGTATCACGGGAGCAATTCTAAAGGAATACCCGAAAGAATATTTGATGGAATCCCTCAATGCATCTTGGACGGACGTGGGAAGTATAAAAATAGGAATTCTGGTAGGAATACCTAAAGGTAGCAATGATATATATTACCCTTTACTAGTATTTTACCAGATTTGCTGGTATGTCTGAAACATACTAGAGAAACATGTAATAAAAAGGCACGAATTGTTGCTAATTAACAAATTGAGAGATTAAATTTGTGAAAAAAAAAATCGCTGGAGTAAGTAAGTCTCGGCTTCACAAAAACAATTCGCTATCACTTGTACAGGGGATAGACAAAATGATCGGGACAGCAAAATTTTCACTTTTCAAAAAATGTCCAATTAGCTGTTACTTTTCGAAAAGTGCATCAAATATTCTCAAATTTTCACTGTGAGTTGTTCAACCAGTTGTGTATCAGTGGACAAAATTTGGAAAAGATCGGGCTATTCGGCATGAAGTTACAAGCATTTCAGAAAAAGGTAGAATTATCCGATAGCCAACTTTGAGCTGTTATATCTTCGGATTCAATGAACCGAATGCAATGGAATTTTGTCCATTTATGACTTATATAATGAACCTGAAAAACGTTTGACTAAACATGAAATTATTAACAAGAAAAAAAGTTATAGCGATTTCATTAATTTTATGATTTTTTAGTAAATTGGTCTATTTTTATTATGCATCCCATTACTTTTTCAATGAATTGTCGCCTATGTTGTTACTTTCCTTTAAAACATATCTGTATTCAAGACAATCGGAGGGAATTTAAATGAACTATAATTAGCATCTTGAATTTTGAAACGATGTTGAAATTTGAGGAAATTTGGTGTTTTATTAGAAAAATAATCTAATTGTTATAATTTTCTTCCGTGTTAAAAAATTTAAATTATGGCAAACGTTTTTCAAAGCTCATTATATAAGTCATAAATGGTCAAAATTTCATTGCATTCGGTTCATTGAATCCGGAGATATAACAGCTCAAAGTTGGCTATCGGATGATTCCACCTTTTTTTAGAATCTTTATAACTTCGTGCAGAATAATTCGATCTTTTCCAAATTTTGTCCACTGATACACAAATAGTTGATGAACTTACAGTAAAAATTTGAGAATATTTGATGAATTTTCGAAAAGTTACAACTATTTGAATTTTTTTGGGAAGGGAAATTTTGTCTATCCCCTGTAGGTAGTGGGCACAAACGCGAGTGTGTTACGGATTGGCATCTTAACCGAAAGAGAGATGGGTTTGTGAAGAAGGACTGTTGACGGTGACTGTTCGGTGTCAGTTTGGCTTTCTATTCCGCAAAATCTTCACCTGTTCTGTGTCTTAGCTGGTTAAAGCGCCACCCAAGTAGCACACTTGTCACAGAAGAGTCACAGCAGCGCCGGTTTTTGTTGCACAAAAGTCACTGTGACTTACTTCTAGCAAGTGAATATTAATTTGTTAGAAGTAAGTCATATTGACTGCTGCGCAACAAAGACCTGCGCTGCTGTGACTCTTCTGTGACAAGTGTCCCAAATAACACAACATGTCTTATATACATTATTTCGACTCCAATATGACCAGTTTTGGTTCGAAACAATTTTCAGACTGCTATACAACTGAAAAAGCGCAGAAGGTGGAACCTGCGCAACATATTTGTGATGTCATATTCATGTTCTATATGAATCTGAGCATACTTAATTATGTATCTTAGTATGTTTTCCATGATATATTTTCAACAAATTCTAGAAAACAGTGCCTTGGCAATCAAGATGTTTTATTGCTGTGAATGATTAAGTTTCAAAATGTCAATAATAAAAATCGACAACTGCGAAAAACGACATGCATTAATAATTCTACCAAGCTACTTTAACGCCTAATTGCCATACTATGATCATAAATTTTAATGCCAATCATTTTTTACGGGGAAATAGACTATTGTACCCCGATAAAATTAATGCGCCTTATGTATCAGTATTTTTGAAGAATTTTGCATCAAAATAAAAAAATAGTATTCATCTTATTTGCCCACAAAAACTTAAACATGCTTTATTTTTCTCAAGAATTTATCAAGTTTATACATACATATCACAAATTATTGAAACATAATAGAATATTTGATTAATATTTAATAATTTAGAAATAAAATTAAATGCACTCTGTGACATGGCATGATGCATGTTTTGAGATATGATCAAGAAATGGCTTGATATTGTTTTTGTGGATAATTTTGTTGTGGTTGTTGTTGGTTCTCATGTTTGGTTTGGTATTTGAACGGTTTGATATTTGTCACGATTTGGAAAGACAACAAATATCAAGTATCAAATAATTATCACAGTTTATACATTGAAGCAGCTCAAAGAGCATTATGCCCGGTAAATATAGATATCATATAGATAACCTTTTATTTTGTGGTAAGGCGCCATCCACAAATTACGTAACGCTCTAGGGGGAGGTGGGGGGAGTATGGCCAAACGTTACGGCCAATACAAAAATTTTCGGGGTTTCATACAAAAAAGCGTTAGGGGCTGTCCATTAATTACGTAAGGGACATTTTACGATTTTTCGACACCCCCACCCCCCCTTGTAAGATTTTTGTATGAGAACCCAAATATTTTTGTATGGCGCGTAAGATTTCTCAAACCCCCCTTCCCCCCATAAACCTATACGTAATTAATGGACAGCCCCTTACGGAGGGGGGTCGAAAAATTTCGATTTTACCGCTACGTAATATATGGATGCTGCCTAACATATATTTCTGTAATTTTTTTTTATAAAGGTATTCATAAATAAGATTCTGTTTTGAGTATATTTTTACGTAGGTAATAAAAACCGATTCTACATTTCTATGATCGGTAGTGTATCATGTCTCTGTTCAAAAAAAATGAATTAGGTTTATGTTACACATGTTTTCTATCATACTGCAAAAAAACAAAATTCGACTAATTATAAACATACGAAACATACTAGGGGGACTCACTAAACAGATTAAATTGCTGCGTAAGCCATGATTTTCTGCTTATTTGAAATGTTTCGTGATTTGCGAATGAAATAATCAAAGATTGCCTTGGTGATCGCGACGTTTAATCAGTTTAATCAGTTTACGGTGTTAAGTGAATCCCCCTACTATGTTTTGTCTAAACATGATTGAAAACAAGTCTTAAACAAGAAACTGCAAATGTTACTCTAATATGACATATAGAACATACTGAACTTCTAAATAGAAGATCACTGTGCATAAGTTTTAGGTATTACGAAAACGACATATCCATGGCATAAAATGTTTCGAGAAACTTCATAACAATTGCTGTAGGACAAAGTAAATATTTTGCTATTTCGGATTATGTTTTCGGTGTTACTTCGGCGGTCTAGGTTATACGGAGTCGCGGGTTCGAATCCCACCAGATCGCAATTTTTTTTACCAATTTCATATCTCAATTTGTCAATTACCAATATTTCGTGCCTTCCAATTACAAGTTTTTCCAGTACCTAAAGGAAGACCGTCAGAAATACCCGAAGAAATCACGAAAGAAATACTAAAGGAATCCCAGGAGAAACTCTGGAAGAATCCCGGAGGAATTTCTGATGGAATATCGGTAATATTGCATGAAAGAACTCTTATGGAATCCCGGGACCAGCCAATGAAAACCCCCTTAAGGTTTTTCGGAAGTAATCAATAAAGGAGTCGAAAAGAATCCTCGAAAAAAAAACCTGAATGAATATCTGAAGGTATCTTCAAAGAAAACTTGGGAGAAATCAATAGAAATCGCGGGAAGAAACCCTGAAAAAAGTCCAGGATTAGTACCTAGCAAAATCCCGGGAGAAAAGCCAGAAATAATTTCAGATGCAGCCTCGGGAATGATCCATAAAGTAATCCTGGAAGAAATCCCTAAATAGACCACAGAAATACCCGGCGAAGGATTCCTAGGGAGACATATCTTTTAGACAGCCGAAAATTTCCCTCAAGGAGTCCCAAGAGGATTCAATGAATGAATTTTGGGAGGAATTTCCAACAAAATTCAGGAAAACTCCTAAAGTAATCCCTAAAGAAATCGCAGGAGAAATTCCTAAACGAAACTCGGAAACAATCAATGAAAAAAAAAACGGGAAGAATGCCAAGGAAAAACATTGTAAAATACCAAATAGGAAAGAATACCTGAAAGAATGCCAGAAGGAATCCAGGGAGAAATCAATGAAGGAATCTCACAAGGATTTCAATAATAAATTCCTAAAGGAATCCCGGTAGGCATCATTAAAAATTTTTTTTTTTTTTTTATCTGTATTAACGAGATTTTTAGCCCTGGGCTAGTTCATCTCGGGACCCAAAAAAATCCTTTATAAATATCGGCAACATTTTTTAGAGAAAATCTAGAAAAGTCGAAGAAGGAATCCCATGGAAATACCTGAAGGAATTCTGGGAGGAATTCCTGAAAAAAAATCTGAAGAACCCCTAAAAGAATAACGTGAGAAATTCCTGGAGGATTGCTTAGATGAATTCTTGAAGGCATTTCATGACGAATTCTGAGTGGAATACCGGGAGCTTCGTGGCCGGGGCTTCGTGGCCGTGCGGTTAGCGGCGTCAGTCGTCTAGGCGTTTCGTAAGCCTCGGAGTGCGGGTTCGATTCCCGCTCCAGTCGGGGAAAACTTTTCGTCGAACGGAAAATTCTCCATTGGGCCACTGGGTGTTATGTGTGTTGTCCGTTGTCTCGTGTATGTAATGTTCAGTCTGTGCAGCCTCTGGCTGAAGACGGTGTAGTGTCTTTTCAAAATTCCACGGAATTCAAGGAAAAATAATGGGATTAATCCCAACAGGATTCTGTGGAGAAATTACAAAATGGAACCTGGTAGGGATCCTAGAAGGAGTCCGCGGAGAATTATAGGGAGAAATGGCTGAACATTTCAATAGATAAATCCGTGTAGGTGGCCTTGTATGTACACCAAGATATCCGTGTTATAGGTTACATCATATACGGAAATTTATAAGAAATCAATAAATGAAAACCTTTCCAAAACATAAACTTTGATCATTTCAGAGGACCTCTACAGTCCCAGCTGTAAAAGCGTAGGTATTTAGCTTAAAATCAAATCAATTATACTACCTACTTCGTTGAATACACCAACTTCAAACTTTAAACCATAATTAGAACATTTTAACTTTTGAAGTGTGACTCATAAACCACGGCCGTACCTCGGCGAATATAGGTTAACGAAAAACTGCAGAGATCATGTCACTGTTTTTTGTGACGTTCCCAAAATGTGATACAATTTTTATCTCAGCTTATCATCTACAACGTTTATCGCTTCTGCAATTTGGACATTAAACATTGAACCCCTACAAACAAAACTTTTCCCTTGTCAGTTCAAGCACAGATGATGAGGCAAACAGCTTGTCCGAACCTTCACTCGAAAAACAACCGCCGCGAGCGCATCCTGCACACAAAAATAAACTCCTCCCCGGGGTGCAAAGAGATGGTCGCCTGACTGATTGCACAAAAGTTCATCCATTGCATTGCACCACATCGCGCCAACAAGAGGAGGGTGTCGACGAATGAATGACCACCACCACCACCGTCCACGCCACAGACAGACTCTATCGGTGTTTTCGCGCGAACTTCAGCGAGCGCGTCAGCAGGGTCCTAATGATTCAAACGCGAATTTGATCAGCCAACCATTTCGCAATAAACGAGTTTGTTATATTTTTTTTTCTTTCCCTATTCGCTATCAGGACAAAGGAGCTTTCACCGCGGCGAAAACCGACGAAGAAAACTGTAGTTCGCTCCTTGTTTAATGTGCAGTCAGTCAGTCGCACCACGACGCGACGACGCTGCGCAGCGGGAAAAGTGCAGTTCTAACAAGGAAACTTTCAATGCTTTCGCAACTAAATTAATTTAAAGTTTAAATCTCAAGTGTTTCAAGCTGGATGCATTTGTCAACTGCGAAGTACAAAATGGTTCCATTATTTGCACTGGGAGATGCGGTTGCCTTCAATGCAATGGGAGCAGTCGGAGGAACATCGGTTTGAGAGTCCACTTGTTTTCTGTGTGAGATTTGATCTGGTAGATGATCGTCCGACCGAGCGCACACATGCCGGTACACAAACGACGAGTTTCCCTCAGATTAATTGCAATTATTTATCATCCCCTAAGCTCATCTACAGACAGAGCGATAAGAGACACACCGAAAGCAATTTCAAACTCTGCCCGCCTGCAATGAACTGTGGCTGTGGTCAACTGACGGGCCACTAGTTCCACTCGATTACTCGCTCCGTACCTACGAGTAAATTTGCGCTTGATCCCCCGAAACTGACTTTCTGCCATTAGATGACATACTGGATTTTCATAAATAAATTACTATGAAATATGAAGCGAGTTTGTACGATATAGGGACTCATCCGAGAAGGACGGATAAACGGTTTATTTTTGGGCACCGACAGCTAACTCGTACCAGATTCTTCCACGCTGGTGGGCGTCATGTTGTTTTGGAGTTTTTGACTTTCTATGTAAACTAGTACAAACCTTGTTTTGGGAGCAATCGTCTATGTGTATATTATTTTGATTTTGATCCACAAGCGTTGGTATTCTATCTGACTTGGTTTGATCACCGCGATACTTTATATGCTTAGTTAGATTGGCTATTTTCGGTGAAATGATCAACAAACAGCATTATTTGCGTAACGCGTTTCGGTCTACTACTCTTCGGCCACCATCAGACGCCTAAAAAACTGTTTGTTGATCATTTCACCGAAAATAGCCAATCTAACTAAGCATATATAAGTTGGTATTCTATATTGAAGTTAAAATATTCGACTAAGTGGTCGTTTTGCATTGCTTGGGCAACAAAGTTGTAGGCTGCAAAATGGTGAATCGACAAAGAGCGTCCCACATAGCTCTTGTCACAAGTTCATACCTCATGCTTCCACGGGTCAATCGATGACAAAGAACGCCAGTTAATAGTTGTATGCTTAGCTGGTAGCACATATTTGCCTGAGACTGTGTGAATATGAACCTCAAACATAAAGCCTCGATAGATCATAGTTGCCTGAGGTTGTGTGAGTACGAACCTTAGTCATGAAGCTTTTAGAGATAATCAACTAGGTTGGTAGATCCAATGACCTACACACAAGGAAGTTCTTGGAGATCCTCAAACTGATAACGAACTTACTACTTGACAACACATAGTTGCATGGGGCTGTGCCTAGTCTAGTCTAGTCTAGTCTACACATACACAACCATTCATTGAAAGAATCCTGGAAAATGATAGAACCGACTAATTCTACAATTTTTTTGTTATTATTAATACTTGCAGCACATCAGAAATGCATTGCAAGCATTAAAGCGGCCAGGCCTACTGTGCAGCGTTATTGGTTTTACAAGAAAGCTATAGAGCGAGGACATCTCGTACCAACCGCTCAGCCTTTTAAAAAGCAAAATAAAACCTTGAAAATCGGTGGGGATGATGATGCTAGGAAGGTTAATATCACCCCTTGGTCCTTAGTTTCCTGGGATGGAACACAGGTATTTACTCTGTATCCTGGCCCTTATGCCTAGGCTTAAACGCCATTACTCGCTCTCTGAAACGAGAAAAAGTGTAACGATCCCTTCCCAAAACGATAAAAAATATGATAAACTAGCTGTACCCGGCAAGACCGAGTCCCCGTACGCGGATTGCATGGAAAACCGATTTTCAAAAAATCTCAGTTTCTCCATGTTTTTTGTATCATAAACCTTCCTTGGGTGAAAACTAACAGAATAAAACCAAGATGAGCCAAATCGGACCTGCCGTTCGCAAGTTATCCGCGGTCCCACGTATGCCACTGCATTTTTATATATACAGATAGTATAGAAAATATCCATATAATTATAACGAGTTGCAGACAACTTCACATCAGAACATACTCATCAAATTAGTAATTTGTAGAAAATATTGAAGAATACCTAATTTTCATTTACCTGAATTGACTTAAAATAGCATACACATAGTTGCATGGCGCTGCCACAAAAGTTCGCAGTGGCTTAATTTCCCCAACAGGGGAGGAAAAAAAATGGGGCTGTGTAAGCATGAATTTCGTTAATAATGCTCCAATAGATCACTGATTCGCTTGTAGATCAGATGGCCTTAACTCCAGGGTGTTCATGGATACTCCTACATAATCATAGAACTCACCACTTGATTGAACATAGATGCCTGGGGCTGTGTGAGTAATAAACCTCATTCTCAATGCTCTTAGAAACATCTAGTAGTCCTCGTAGATTCGATGACCTATACTCAAAGGAGTTCTTGGATAACCTTAAAGATCATTCGAACTCAAAATTTGATAGATCATTGTTACCTGAGGTTGTGTGAGGATGTCATGAAGCTCCTAGAGACAATCAAATACGTTGGTAGATCCGATGATAGTTTCATGAGATTATGCAAGCATGAATTTCATTCATAATACTCAAACACTTAAAATAGCATACACATAGTTGCATGGCGCTGCCACAAAAGTTCGCAGTGGCTTAATTTCCCCAACAGGGGAGGAAAAAAAATGGGGCTGTGTAAGCATGAATTTCGTTAATAATGCTCCAATAGATCACTGATTACGCTTGTAGATCAGATGGCCTTAAACTATAGGGAATTCTCGGACATGATATACAATCATAGAACCAACCACTTGATAGAACATAGATGCCTGGGGCTGTGTGAGTATTAACCTCATTCTTAATGCTCTTAGATACAAGTAGTAGCCCTCCTAGATTCGATGGCCTATACTCAAGGGAGTTCTTGGAGAACCTTAAACAATCATTGGTTGATTCGATGACCTATACACAAGGAAGTTCTTGAAGATCCTCAAACTGACAACGAACTCACCACGTAATGACACATTGCAACATGAGGCTGTGTAAATATAAATTACATTCATAATGCTCCAATAGCGACGGGGACTACGACAAGGTGATGGACTTTCCTGCCTACTATTCAACATCACTCTGGAAGGTGTTATGCGACGAGCCGGGCTCAACAGCCGGGGTACGATCTTCACGAACTCCGGCCAATTTGTCTGTTTTGCGGATGACATGGATATTATTGCTAGAACATTTGGAACGGTGGCAGAACTGTACACCCGCCTGAAACGTTAAGCAGCAAAGGTCGGACTGATAGTGAATGCGGCTAAGACAAAGTACATGCTGGTAGGTGGGACCGAGCGAGACAGGACAAGCCTTGGCAGCAATGTTACGATAGACGGGGATACTTTCGAGGTGGTAGAAGAATTCGTCTACCTCGGTTCCTTGCTAACGGCTGACAATAACGTAAGCTGTGAAATACGAAGGCGCATCATCAGTGGAAGTCATGCCTACTATGGGCTCCAGAAGAAACTGCGGTCAAGAAAGATTCACCCCCGCACCAAATGTACCATGTACAAGACGTTAATAAGACCGGTGGTTCTCTACGGGCACGAGACATGGACCATGCTCGAGGAGGACCTGCAAGCACTCGGAGTTTTCGAGCGACGGGTGCTAAGGACGATCTTCGGCGGCGTACAGGAGAACGGTGTGTGGCGGAGAAGGATGAACCACGAGCTCGCTGCACTTTACGGCGAACCCAGCATCCAGAAAGTGGCCAAAGCCGGCAGGATACGATGGGCAGGGCATGTTGCAAGAATGCCGGACAACAACCCTGCAAAGCTGGTGTTTGCTAACCATCCGGTTGGTACAAGAAGGCGTTGAGCGCAGAGAGCACGATGGGCGGACCAGGTGGAGCGTGATCTGGCGAGTGTTGGGCGTGACCGACGTTGGAGAGCTGCAGCTGCAAATCGAGTATTATGGCGGCAAATATCATGAATTTGATGATAACCCTCTAATAGGGTATCGCGCTACTTGGGCGGTGGTTTTCTTCGTCTGTTATTTTCGTCTGTTTTCCACTGTAACTCGGTCAATTTTGAACCGATTGACTTGAAATTTTGTACACGGGTAGATACTATACCTATCTCACCGCATTCCAAGAATTGTGTCAATTGGTTCAAGATTGACTGAGTTATAGTGGAAAACAGACGAATATAGAAGCCACCGCCCAAGTAGCGCGATTCCCTACCCAAATTTTTGATTTTGATCTAAATATCATTTTTCATTATCTAAAATCGATTTAAACATGTTTTGGAAGATGATTCTTTTCAATTCTCGATTTCGTGAATTTCGGTTTTTGATTTTTCTAATTTTTATTTTTGAACATCCCCACACTTTTATATTTTTCTTGGAAGCCTATTTGGGGTACGGATTTTTTGGGATGAAAACATTTTGAGATTTTATGATTATTGTTGAAATATTTTTATTTTTATTTTTTTTTCATATAAAAATTTATTTGTCGTGTAATTTTAAGGAAAATAATTTTAGAGTGTATTCAATCCCCTAAAACTATTAAACAAGGATAGAATGGTTTGGGAAAAATTTAAAATATGTTAATTGTAGCGATTCAATACAAAATAAACAATGACTTCTAAAAGGTGACCAAAACATCAATTTTTCAATGATTTTTAAAAAATGTAAATACGCTTTAAAATACACCAAAAACCATTTTGAGATAAACAAAACAGTCCTAAATATCAGTCAAAAATATAAAAATTTTGATTTCCCACGAAACAAAAATTACAAATATGCTCAAACTATACCCCGTCTAAAGGCGGGGTTGGGTATTAGAGGGTTAACTGAATAAATGAAAATGAATGAATGCTCCAATAGAACTCTGATTACGCTTGTAAATCAGATGGCCTAAACTCCAGGGAGTTCTCAAATACTCTAAAGCTTTCAACCCTTTAACACTCCATCAAAGTCCCTTAACTCTTAATTCGGCTTTTTTTTTCGTTAACCAACTTTTTCTGTTATCTTGAGTACTCCAACTGCTCTGAACATAATCAAATTCCATTTAGGTAACGTTAACTAAATGGAGGGACCTAAATAAGTTTTACGTAAATGGATCCTACCTAAATGGAGGTTTCAGTGTAGCGCAGTCTGGAATTTGTGCTGCTTCTCACTTCAACTAGATGAGGAGTCCATTAACCAAGAAGGTGCGGGTCAAACAACGTCTGTTTTGTTATACAGGAACTGAGTATGAAATGCTCCTTCACCGGAAGCTGTACCTAAAATGGCAGCCCCAACACTGTGGACGTGTCAAAACCGAAGCTTCATCATTGCGGGAGATATAAACAGTCATCCGAAGCAATATATGGGAAATCGCGACATTTCTGGCCGACTGAATTCAAGGTGTCTTAGGAAAGGTACCCAAAAAGCCAAAAAGGATGACCTGACTTCATGCGATAATTGATGGGGCATCATGTTACTGTGTAAGTCCTTTGCAAAGTGATCCCTAACCGTATACGGGAGATAACCACAACTCTCCGAAAGCAGCAGGCAGGACTCCGTACCGGACGATCATGTGTGGGCCACCCGAGCAAAGTCTGACAGCAAATTGAAAACAAATTTTGATGATGTGATATTGCAAATTATGATAACTCAGGTTGTTGTCGTTTTGGTCGTTTTAACGGTTAAAACATCAAAAATGAGAGCAGAAAAATGTTCCGGTACAAAAAGTTGAAAACAAATCCTGCTATCAGTGATAGCAAATTGATAACTGTTTTTGCTATCAGTAAGAAAAAATGGAAAAATCGTTAAATATAGGGGTTTTTCGATTGATATGGAATTCTAAATGCCATAAGATAATTACACTAATAGTATATTCTTAGAGTTATTATACAAGGTTGGCTAAGAAGTTTTGAAATACCTTAACAACTTATTTGTTATAATAGTTTGAAGTGACAACAAAACGAAATCTAAATTTGTAATCAAATTTAGTCAAGACAATCTGATATCAAAATGTGATATCAATTTGCTGCTGAATACAAATCGAGTTTTCGATTTGCTATCATTGTGTTGTTAGACTCTGCTCGGGCATATTGTCACGCTCCGAATCATCCTGGTGCAAATCAATGAATTCTAAGAGATTTTATTTTAATTTTTTATTTACTGTCAAAGTGTGAGCCAAATGAACTTGCTTATCGTTCGTAGGAAGGCGTCGTTTGAATGGTATTGCAATAGGAACTAAATAAATTAAAATTATGTATTTTTAATATCGATAAATTGACGACATATGTAAGGTAAGTAAAAAGATAAAATTTAATTAATTCTGCTTTCAAAAGCTCGTGCTTATGACGAAACTTTTGTTGCTGCACTTGTCGAAAAAACTTCCATTGCTGCTTCTTGCTTCACTTCCAACATGATTAGCGTAACACTTTTGCAATGAATTTTAGATTTTTTCGATTGCTCCGCTATTTTAACAAAATTTTGAAAAAAAAATCTGCCATAATTTGAAAATTTAAACAAAACAACTTAAACCACATCGAAGTCACGCACAAAGTTCGAACATCTAGCTTTGTAGCAAGTGTTGGCAGCTGTTGTAAACAAAACAAACAGCGTTGCCGAATCGACATATGTAACTTCCGCTCATCTCTATGTAGAAGATTTCTAGTGCAGAGTAAGAAATACACAGCCTTGGCCTGACTCGCTTCAACTTGAGTGTTCTTTGAGCACTTCCACAGTTATTAATTGAAGGGCTATCTTTACCTGCCATTGCATGAAATTGTATACTGTAAGACAAGTACAATGATACACTATGCACAGGGAGTCGAGAAATTTTAACCCGTAACCCCCCCCTTAACCGACGCTTTGTACACTAGGCACTCCTCCGCCTTTGGCCGAAATTGGGAAAAACCCCTTTCTTGCACCACTTCTGTGCACGGCCCTGCTAGGACGTACAATATCTTCCCCATGTTTCGGTAAAATCGCTGGGAACCCTCTCAGTTGCTTGCTCTTCGAACACACCACGAGATTTCTCAGTGTATTCTCAGAACTGCTTAACGTGGAACCTCTAAATATGAAACTTTTAGGAAATTGATACAAACTTTACAATCAACATGGTTTATGAATGATCAAAGGACGTCTTGCGGATCTGTAACAATGCTTACCAGAAATTTAGAAGGGAAAGCAGCATTTTTTTGTAATGTGTAAAAGCGAGTCAGTCAATTAAAGCAAATTGTTGGGCGATTTTTATTAGCCTCACGGCATGGTGAAGTAGCGAAAACATCTAAGTTTGTTAGCAAAACGCCATGTTTGTTGTGTAAATGAGCCTCTAATCAACGGTATGGGATTGATATTTTTCCTACGCGGGGTGACTTTGGCGGTAAACATGGAAATTCACTAAGAAAAATGCCTTCTGACCACTCCTCCGCAATCTGCGGGTATTTGCGATGATGACACACAGGGTATTTTTTTTTTTAATTATCGTACAAATTGGGCCGAAGGGTGTAAGATTTTCATGAAACTTTCTCCACAGGCAGAGCTCATGGATATATAAACAAAAGAAACTTGAGAAAAAAAAACCGGGTCGCCTATTTTCCCGGAAAACTCAGGTGGATTTTTTTTTGTTTTCCCCTGACACTGCTTACTTTGAAAAATCATAACTCAAGAATGAAGCATCGTAGAAACAATTTTTTTTTTTGAAAATTAAAGCAAATCAGATATTTAAAAAAATATGAACTGGAAAATGATTCCCACAAAATTTTCCACAGTTGAAAAAATTCGTAAAGAAAAGCCGGAAAAACTATGCCCGAACTCGTGGAAAATTTTCAAAAAAGTATTTTTGAGAAGGTTATTTCATAAGCTTTAATCGCTGAAATTTTTGGAATGTACTTTTTTTCGTTTTTGAGTTATTGCCAATTTCGTTGAAAAATGTCCAAATGTGCCATAAAAGCCTTTTCTATGAAAAATCATAACTCAAGAACGAAGCATCGTAGAAACGAAGTTTTTCAATGAAAATGAAAGCAAATTTTCTAAGGAATCAAAAAAAAAAAAAATATGAAGTGGAAAAAGGTTTTCACAAAATTTTTCACCGTTAAGAAAATTCATAAAGAAAAGCCGGAAAAACTATGTCCGACCTCGTGAAAAATTTTCAAAAAAATATTTTTTGGGAATGTATGCTTTGATCGCTGAAATTGTTGGAATGTACTTTTTCTCGTTATTGAGTTATGGTCAATTATGTGAAAATGACCATGTAAGCCTATATTATATTATCACTTGAATATCAATTGGATCAGACTTGAATCACTTGGAATAAAATGATTCAGACATGAGCATGAAATGTATCAGACTGAATAACTTGAATATGAAGTGAATCAGATCTCAATCACTTGAATATGAATATGAACCTGAATCAGTTGAACAAGAAGTGAATCCGACCTGAATAACTTGAATATCAAGTGAGACAGACCTGAATCACTTCGATTAAAATGACACAGACCTGAACCACTAGAACATATGAAGTGCCCCGTACCGTCCAGGGGCTGCATTAAACACTACACGGAATGTGATATCTTTCATTTCATTACAGTCCGACACAGTTTTAATAAACTATATTGAAGTATCACAAACCATCACTTATCTTATATTACAACAGTTCACTTTTTCTTATATCATCTTAACATTATCTGTATTTCTTCACCGAACTACTAGAGACACTTCCAGCTTCTTCTTGACCCGACTACTACGTCCTACCTACAGCTTTTATTTGGACAGTATCTAGAGGTGTCCCACATGGGAGCTCAAGACTTATCCGATGTGCTGCCTGCGTTAACGTTGTCACCGAACTCTCGACAACTGACTGTTCTCTACGAACTGTCTTCACTGACTCCCCGACTGAAGCCAAAGCCTCCGTATTTATAGCCTAAATTTCCTAGCAATACCCGAACCAGCTTGGGCGTGTCTAAAATTCCTACGATCATTCTCGTCTTGCCGAAGATGTCATGATAATTCCTAACAATGCCCGAACCAACTTGGGCGTATCCAAAACCCTACCAAATGGAAATACTAATAAGTCCAAAACCTAGACCTCTACCTATCCTACATGTCCTCATCGTGATTAAAATCATTCTCTTCTTGAAAACATCACGACTCTTCTATCTTGGGCGTATCCCAAGCCCTACCAAGAATATTAATACCAACGAAAAACTTAAATCTCCTAACCACGCCTGACTTGGGCGTGTTCGCACAAAACCTACTGAGAATCTTTACACCAAGGCCTACATCTTCTAGCCCCGCCTCACTTGAGCGTATACAAGGCTTGGGTGTGTGAAAGAATTGAACCAACCATCGACGTCATTATCATTCTCCCCATCATCATCATCGTCACCATCATCATCCTCATCGTCTTTGGAATTTGGCACCAAATTCTCCAAAACAAAGCACCCGCTTTGTTATTGAAGTGTACCTTACTTGGGCACAGTGAACCCTAGCCGGCCCCCGGCCGCGGATGTTGGTTGAAATTATACCCCCACATTCTTTTCTTTCAGTTTACTCGAAGTCAAAACAAATCGAGTGCAAAACAAGTCCGGCGCCGTATGCCGCCAATTCGGTGTCTCAATTTCAGAACATTCCAGCTAAGGTTCACCTGAGTTCAGAACCTTACCCGGCCAATTCGGCGCCTTGATTTCGAAACAAAAATAAACAATCTTTGTTCCAGCGCGATCAATATGATGTCGCGGTTCTATATCATTCTTTCGGGTTTATTACCCATCGTTGTCCCAAGCGTAATTGAAATTGCATCACACCGACCGGACCTAACGCGGTGCAACACGATCGCACCCGGCCACCACCGGACGATGATGGGTTATAAAAACTAGGTCAGTAACGAATGGTGCGATTTTCGTTGCTTCCAATATGCCGCGCGTGAGGTAGGTAGACCCTACGATGAAAATTGAATCTAAAATCCCCCGGGCAGCTGTTGGGAATGTGGGGTGAAAATGCATTTTTGTTTCAGTTGAATTGACTTTGAATATCGGAAGGCGTGGGAATATTTAGGTCTTTGCACATAAAGTGAATCAGAACCTCTTCAATATGAAGTAAATCAGACCTCAATCACTTGAATATGAAGTGAATGTAACCTCAATCACTTGAATATGAAGTGAATTCTAATAATTACAGGCCTGAATCAATTGAATATGAAGTTAATCAGACATTATCCTCTAAAATATAAAGTAAATCAGACCTGAACCTATTGAATATCATGTGAATTACACCTGACTCACTTGCTTCTTCTTCTTCTTCTTCTTCTTCTTCTTTATGGCTCTACGTCCCCACTGGGACTTGGCCTGCCTTGCTTCAACTTAGTGTTCTTTGAGCACTTCCACAGTTATTAATTGAAGGGCTTTCTTTGCCTGCCATTGCATGAATTCGTATATGTGTACACAATGATACACTATGCCCAGGGAGTCGAGAAAATTTTCCCGACCGGAACGGGAGTCGAACCCGCCGTCTCCGGATTGGCGATCCATAGCCTTAACCACTAGGCTAACTGGAGACCCCACTTGCACATCAAGTGAATCAGGCCTCAATCTTTTGGATTAAAATGTCTCTGACCTCTATCACTTGAAGAAGAAGTGAATCAGACCTGAGCCTATTGAATATGAAGTGAATCAGACCTGAACCACTTGAATATCATGAATATCAACTGAATCAGGTTTCAATCGCTTGAATATTAAGTTAACCAGACATGAATCACTTGAATAGAAAGTGAATCAGACCTGAATCACTTGGATAGAAATGACTCAGACCTGAATCACTTGAATATGAAGCGAAACAGACCTGAATCGCTTGATTATGAAGTGAGTCAGACCTAAATCACTTGAATATCATGAATATCATGTGAATCAGGTTTGAATCGCTTGAATATTAGGTGAACCAGACCTGAATCACTTGAATAGAAAGTGAATCAGACCTGAATCACTTGAATATGAAGTGAATCAGACCTGAATCACTTGGATTGCAATGACACCTGAATCACTTGAACATGAATCACTTGAACATGAAATGAATCAGACCTGAACCTCTTGAATATCTAGTGAATCAGACCCGAATCAGTCGGATTAAAAAGACGTACACTTGAATCACATGAATATTAAGTGAATCAGACCTAAACCTATTTAATATGAAGTGGATAAACTGCTAGTCATTATGATGTCCATGACTTCATAACAACTTTGCCAAAGACTTGAACTTTCTATCTCATCAGGATCACGAGATAGAACTAGTTAAAAATGCTAATTTTTTCAAGCTCACTAGCGTCACCTAGTGGCAGAACTGCGAATGAAACTACTTCTCATTATAATGTCCATGACCTTCCGAACAACTTTGCCGGAGACTTGAACTTTCTATCTCATTAGGATCACGAGATAGAACTAGTTTAAAATGTTCATTTTACTATGCTCACTAGCGTCACCTAGCGGCAAAATTGCGAATCAAACTGCTTGCCATTGTGATGCCAACAACCTTCCAAACCACTTTGCTGAAGACTGTAACTTTGCATGCATTCAGAAGTTTAAGATATAGCAGCACATACGAATTTTCGGGCTGTTCGGGCTCATTTGGAAGTTGACCATCAATGTTAACTTCTTTTCCCGATCAGCCTAGATAGCTGTGTAGTGTCGGTAGCGGTTGTCTCAATTGGCTAAGAAAAACACTACGGATCGCCTGATCCAGCTTTATACATGCGCAGGCAAAGATTTCTAAATAGTGGTTGCTTGCAACCCAGTGAGATCTGGTCTGCAAAACCTGGGAAGGTCTTGGAGTTTATCAATTCCATTGCACCTGACTGGGAGACGACGCGTCGTGGCAGTAGCTGATTACTTGACACATGGTAATTAGCTGGCTAGATGCGAATATCAAAACGGGACATGCCACAAAAGTTCAGCCTATTGGACGCAGTGGCTTAATTTCCCCAACAGGGGAGGAAAAAAAAAACAAATCCAGTGGTAAGAGTCCACTAAACAGGTGACCCCTAATTCATGGTGTTATGCGGCTTTATGCTTACCGTGCCAAGGAATGGAATGGTTAGGGGGGTCTAATAAAAACCTAACTACAAACGGAGCCTGTGGAGTACTAGGGCGCCCTCCACAGTATTCTGCCCTTACTGCGCTAACCGGAGCAATGGTGCAGTTGACCTTGTGTTTCTCCGAGATAATCTGCTATCCTTCTTAAGCCTCAACTGCGAGGCTCAATAAGGGTGGGATTATTAGTATGTTGTTTATTAGCTTTAATTATGGCTCTTCGCATTATGCGTTCTTCACAGTGTCCTCTGTGTATGTTCGTCTCTGGCGCTCTTCTTCTTTTTCTTCTTCTTGGCGTAACGTCCTCATTTGGGACAAAGCCTGCTTCTCAGCTTAGTGTTCTATGAGCACTTCCACAGTTATTAACTGAGAGCTTCCTCTGCCGATGACCATTTTGCATGCGTATATCGTGTGGCAGGCACGAATATACTCTAATGCCCAAAGAAGTCAAGGAAATTTCCTTTACGAAAAGATCCTGGACCGTCCGGGAATCGAACCCGTCACACTCAGCATGGTCATGCTGAATACCCGTGCGTTTACCGCCTCGGCTATATGGCGCTCTTCTATCGATACCGAATTGGTTTTTATCGCTGCTCTTTTTTCTTGTGTTGTGATTGTAAGAGTTTGATCGTGCCTAGTTTGGGTAGTGGCTATGGTTATGACAGCTCAGATCAATCTTCAGCATAAAAGAACAGCTTTGTTCCAAGAACCTTACTTTTGTAGGGAGGATTTCTATGTAGATGTAATGTTTTAATTACCACACCAATATGGTTCCGCAATTTGCGTTTGACCCGATGTTTGCTACTTTCAGTAAAATTGAAATGACAATCTTGCGTGTCATGCCTCGAGCCCCAAAATGTTTTGATAAAACTACTTGTTTGCAGCCTTGCCATTCCCAAATCTTGGTGGGATTATACTGTCAAGTTTATTCCGTAAGTGGATAATGTTTTCGTATGAAGATCAAACCTATCAATTTGACCTCTTTCCTCTGAAATGATTAGAACGCTTTGTCGAGCATCACACCCGTGATGTTTTTTATAGCAAACATGCCTATCCATGGGAACCAATATGCTTACCAAAATGGAAAGTCCACTGTGATTTGTTTACACAATGTTGTTTACGGTATCGGAAACGCATTCATTCAAAATTAATTTTGTTTGGGTGAAACACGTACCTTTCGATTCCATATTGGAAACCGCATGGATTGTCCTATTTATCTTTCAATGATTTCCAATTGGATTAACCAAATGCTCAAAAACCAACATCTCTTCTCGGCATTACGTCAAGCAGCGATTAGGAAATTGAGTGTTTGTGGATGCCCCCATGCGGGAGTCTTGCCATGACTTTTGAGGAATCTCGTAGCAGAAACGCAATTGAGATAACTCAATGTGGTTTTCCTACTTATGATTTTGTCCATCACAAGCCTCAACAGGCTGCTTCATTTGTATATCTTAGCTGAGAATCCGACTGTGGAATTTTGAATCATTTGATATGTGACTACCCAGTTTTTACGCAACTGCGTTTCAGAGTACTCGGTAAACATTTGATTAAGTGAAACTGACCTAAGAAGCCTGAATCTTCAGGATGTTCTGTTGTTCTGAACCCGCTGTGGCAAGTAGCTATAGGCTTACTTTACGCTTTATGCGTTTTTTACAGTCCCTTTTTTCAGGGCGCTGTTTGAACCCGTTGTGGTACGCTTATGCGATTATGTCGACCCTATTCCCTTACCTTCCCTTTCCCTATCCCTTCCCTTATTCCACCCTTCGCTCTCCCTCAGGTAAATGATGAATAGGCTCGTATTCATGGCGATGGCACACATTTCCCAAATGGAGGAGAACGTGCCTCTTGAGCCGACCTACTGATACCTGATACCTGATGCTCACTAGCGTCACCTAGCGGCAAAATTGCGAATCAAACTGCTTGCCATTGTGATGCCAACAACCTTCCGAACCACTTTGCTGAAGACTGTAACTTTGCATGCATTCAGAAGTTTAAGATATAGCAGCACATACGTAATTGTTTTGAGGTGATGCTAAACTTTTCATGGTTTTCAATATTCAACTGAGTGTTGCAATACTTTTTCAAGTGAATCCGTACTTATGACCGGTAGTGTAGGTGGACGGATCAAAAAGGTGAGGGCTGCTTTAGCGAGTATGAAAAAAAAAACAACCAGATCAGTCGACGCACCAGAATCCGAATTTTCAACTCAAACATGAAATCTGTGCTGCTATACGCCAGTGAAACTTGGTGTGTATCATCAGAGAACACTCAACGGTTGCAGATCTTCATCGATTAATCCTTGCGGTATACCTGACAATTGGATCTCCAACGTGGAGCTCCATCGTCGGTGTCATAAAAAGCCGATAGCGACAGAAATTCGGGAGCAAAAGTCGGAGTGGGTCCGTCGGTACCCAGAAGGACATCGCAGCAGAGCTGAGAAACAGGATCTGTCCCAGTGGGACATTACGCCAAGTAGAAGAGGCCATCAGACGACCTAGCTCGTAGTGAGGTATTAGCGCCAACCAGCACAGAAAAAGTTGATCAATAAATGACACTCAATGTTGACCTGCAATCACTAGCCGATGATAAATCATACTGCGGTCATCAATTTGCAACGCAAAAATATTATTCAAATTTATCAAATAAATGTTATTCCAATTAATGATGGCCACAAATTTGTTCTATCGTACATATAGGCACAGATTTATCACTCTCCTCCAACAAACCGTATCCCCCCAGATTCCAGCCCAGCTAGTCCAATTCCCTGGTGGCCGATTTTTTCGCAACCACCGAGATTGCAATGAAAAATATCGTCCAATTCCTGTCGGCAAATATTTGCCCGCGCATGGATGTGTGACTGCGTGCAATCAAGTTTTGGATGGCCTGAATTGCGCAGATAGCGAGCCAAACTAATGTTTGCGCCCTCGTTGGGAAGCGATCATTCGGCAACCAACCATCTAAAACCTTCCCCGAAAACAGCCAGCAACAATCAAAACGAGCGTGAAAGATGGATTGGTTTCATTTCGCAAAGCACGGCAACGGAAACTGCACAGGCCACGCTATCTACTAGATAACACCACCCCCTCACGACGGGAAGCATATTCGGCCGGAACTAGCATCAGGAGTTCACGCGTTTGTCATCGTCCGTTCGTTGTTGGGTGTAAAATGTTGACAACATCTCTTCAAATTGTCTTCACATTCGTCATCGTCAGTTTTATTATCTTTGCGATAGAATATTTTTTCCCTGATTCCCGGCGGCAACGATTCCGTTGTCATGATTTTTTTTCCACGGCGGATGTTGTCGCCTGCCGCCCGGGCTCGAGATGAGATTTATTTTATATTTCCAGGCTCATCCCGTCAAATGTACATGGGTACACAGCAGCAGCAGCAACAGCAGCAGCAGCTCAGCTAAAACAATAAGCCGTCGGTTGTTACGACATGCAGGGAATCGAGCACGTTTTCTTTATTTCGCAATGTCACTTGCCTCAGGGCTGACTGTCGGTTGGGCGGAAGACAACCGAAGGTTTGAGGATGCATGAAGCAGGGCTGGACTTAAATTTTGCTCAATTTTGGTACTGATGTGACATGGGATGCAAAGGGATTTAAAGTCTTAATCCCAAAGAAGTTTCACCAGAGATCTTCTGCAGATTTTTTCTCCATTTCACGAACTTCGCTGAAGATTGGTTCAATAATTCCATTTGAAATTAGTTATTCAAAGTATTTCTGCAAAAAAAAATCTTCCAGTTATTCATATAAGAAATTTTACTAGAGATTCCTTCAACATACTCAACAAAACTCCTATAGGAGTTCATCCATTCCCCGATATTGCTATAAAAGTTTCCCCTTTTATAGTAGTCTGTCTGTCTGTCTGTCTGTCTGTCTGTCTGTCTGTCTGTCTGTCTGTCTGTCTGTCTGTCTGTCTGTCTGTCTGTCTGTCTGTCTGTCTGTCTGTCTGTCTGTCTGTCTGTCTGTCTGTCTGTCTGTCTGTCTGTCTGTCTGTCTGTCTGTCTGTCTGTCTGTCTGTCTGTCTGTCTGTCTGTCTGTCTGTCTGTCTGTCTGTCTGTCTGTCTGTCTGTCTGTCTGTCTGTCTGTCTGTCTGTCTGTCTGTCTGTCTGTCTGTCTGTCTGTCTGTCTGTCTGTCTGTCTGTCTGTCTGTCTGTCTGTCCGTCTGTCTGTCTGTCTGTCTGTCTGTCTGTCTGTCTGTCTGTCTGTCTGTCTGTCTGTCTGTCTGTCTGTCTGTCTGTCTGTCTGTCTGTCTGTCTGTCTGTCTGTCTGTCTGTCTGTCTGTCTGTCTGTCTGTCTGTCTGTCTGTCTGTCTGTCTGTCTGTCTGTCTGTCTGTCTGTCTGTCTGTCTGTCTGTCTGTCTGTCTGTCTGTCTGTCTGTCTGTCTGTCTGTCTGTCTGTCTGTCTGTCTGTCTGTCTGTCTGTCTGTCTGTCTGTCTGTCTGTCTGTCTGTCTGTCTGTCTGTCTGTCTGTCTGTCTGTCTGTCTGTCTGTCTGTCTGTCTGTCTGTCTGTCTGTCTGTCTGTCTGTCTGTCTGTCTGTCTGTCTGTCTGTCTGTCTGTCTGTCTGTCTGTCTGTCTGTCTGTCTGTCTGTCTGTCTGTCTGTCTGTCTGTCTGTCTGTCTGTCTGTCTGTCTGTCTGTCTGTCTGTCTGTCTGTCTGTCTGTCTGTCTGTCTGTCTGTCTGTCTGTCTGTCTGTCTGTCTGTCTGTCTGTCTGTCTGTCTGTCTGTCTGTCTGTCTGTCTGTCTGTCTGTCTGTCTGTCTGTCTGTCTGTCTGTCTGTCTGTCTGTCTGTCTGTCTGTCTGTCTGTCTGTCTGTCTGTCTGTCTGTCTGTCTGTCTGTCTGTCTGTCTGTCTGTCTGTCTGTCTGTCTGTCTGTCTGTCTGTCTGTCTGTCTGTCTGTCTGTCTGTCTGTCTGTCTGTCTGTCTGTCTGTCTGTCTGTCTGTCTGTCTGTCTGTCTGTCTGTCTGTCTGTCTGTCTGTCTGTCTGTCTGTCTGTCTGTCTGTCTGTCTGTCTGTCTGTCTGTCTGTCTGTCTGTCTGTCTGTCTGTCTGTCTGTCTGTCTGTCTGTCTGTCTGTCTGTCTGTCTGTCTGTCTGTCTGTCTGTCTGTCTGTCTGTCTGTCTGTCTGTCTGTCTGTCTGTCTGTCTGTCTGTCTGTCTGTCTGTCTGTCTGTCTGTCTGTCTGTCTGTCTGTCTGTCTGTCTGTCTGTCTGTCTGTCTGTCTGTCTGTCTGTCTGTCTGTCTGTCTGTCTGTCTGTCTGTCTGTCTGTCTGTCTGTCTGTCTGTCTGTCTGTCTGTCTGTCTGTCTGTCTGTCTGTCTGTCTGTCTAATTTTGACGAAGATGCCACATACATTTTTCAGCAGCGCACAGCTGGGCGGCTCAGATTGTGCAATGAATCCTGAATACCACCCTCACCGGATTCTTTCTTCTAGTAGTTGCCGAGGGTGACGAGTTGCTACTTCCGTTTTGTTCATCCCTCACTCTCCTCCCTTTATGCCATCTTTATCTAGTCGGTCCACGATGAATCACCGAGTGCTTCCTGTGCCACGATGCTATTCTCCATTTTTTTTTCA
Organism: Aedes albopictus; assembly: GCF_035046485.1. Taxonomy (NCBI): domain Eukaryota; kingdom Metazoa; phylum Arthropoda; class Insecta; order Diptera; family Culicidae; genus Aedes; species Aedes albopictus. The sequence goes on from NC_085138.1 coordinate 334,167,407, forward strand.
TACACGTTTCAGTTTATCTATTGAAACGCATGCAATAAAATTCCAAACAACTGAGATGGCACTTGTCATTTTCCTATCAAAATAAATTGTAATAAATTTCCTCCTCCTCATCCCGCGGAACCACTGCGTGTCGCTCTCCCAACGATTTCCAGCTGTGATTGTTGAATAAGGCGTCTCCGCACTCACTGCAAAAAGACAACTATCCGAGCGAGAAATCACAGTAGGACGCCACACTTTCCGAAGCCCGTCCATGAGGCGACAACGACGACAGCAGCCAGTTTACTTCCAGCAGCAATGAGTGAGGTACACGTGTGGCTGCTGAGGGGCAGAGGAAAACGATTTCCTCGAAGGAAACAAGACAGACACTTTTCCTCTCGTTGGAACATTTTTCTGTGGCGTTGAAATCTTACAGGTCTGCCACACCGGAAGAAAATCTCCTGGTGTTTTTGCAGAAAACATATGAACCTCATAGCCAAAGTTCAATATTCAAGGATCCCTCTGCATCTCGATGAGTGTCACAGGAAAGCAGTGAAACCTTCCCTCAAATTTCAGTCGAACCGATTGACCATATCTACTCGATACTTAGGGAAAAATCTTGATGAATATTTTCTCCGTGTACGCCACCGTTAGAGTGGTATCCAACCAAAGGGGGCATGTATTTGACTTAATCTATCAAAAACATATAAACCTGAAGAAGGAAAAGAAAGTTGGTTTCATCCGTCCAAGGGCGTCGTCGTCATCCTTTCCACAGAGTAATCGGAGCTTGATTGAGGTTGGTGTGTTTGCGTGTCATGTGGCGTAGCGCGCGCAAGCAGCAGCAAAACTGCAAGCACTACTGCGGACGCCTGACTGTTGTGTGGGGTTGGTTGCCTGTGATATGGGAGAAATTTCGGTGAAATTGAAGGAATGTTGGCAATTTTCGGAGCTACCGGAGCTGAGCTGGATGGATGTTTGTGACGGGTGGCGGACAGACACGAGGGGATTTCTGCACGGTAACCGATTCCGGAACGGATGGATGTCACTTTTTGATGGATTCATAAAGGTTTAGAATAATAGGGTTATTTTTTCCATCTGTCTCGATATGGAATTTATTTATGAGACTGGTTAGATAAGAAGATTGATTGGTGTTATCGGGGTGCTTTTCGGAGGGAAAAATAAGGAGGATAGCTATGAATCTCGTTCTTCGGATGGAATGACAACCGTAGATTTGATTGCATTTTTGTGGTGATGGGTGTGATTGTGAAGAAATGTGAGAACGTTTTCTCTCAAGCCGTTGAATCCGAAGAACGATAATGATGTACAATAAGAAAAATACGTGTATGCTAAGTATATCAGTACAACAAAGCCGCTGGAGCAGATCAACTACCAAGCGAGCTTTTGAAATACGGTGGAGAACCACTGGTCATCACCAAGACATGGGAGAGGAAGTATTACCGGAGAAATGGATGGTGTGCCATCTACAAAAAAGGCGACAAGTTGGATTGCGGGAACTACCGCGCGATCACACTACTGAGCGCTGCCTACAAGATACTCTCTCAAATTTTATGCCACCGTCTATCACCGATTGCAAGGGAGTTCGTGGGGCAATATCAGGCTGGATTTATGGGTGAACGCGCTACAACGGACCAGTTATTTGCCATCCACCAGGTGTTGCAGAAATGCCGCGAATACAACGTGGCCACACATCACTAGTTCGTCGATTTTAAATCAGCCTGTGATACAATCGATCGAGAACAGCTATGTATGGCAGAATATGCACGAATACGGATTCCCGGATCAGCTGATACGATGGATCCAGTGCTTGGTTCGAGTATCAGGGACACTCTCGAGTCCCTTCGAATCTTGCAGAGGGTTACGGCAAGGTGATGGTCTTTCGTGCTTGCTGTTCAACATTGCTTTAGAGGGTGTAATAAGGAGAGCGGGGATAAACACGAGTGGAACAATTTTCACGAAGTCCGTTCAGCTGCTTGGTTTCGCTGATGATATTGATATTATTGCTCGTAAATTTGAGATGGTGGCGGAAACGTACATCCGAATAAAGAATGAAGTCAGGCGAATCGAATTAGTCTTTAATGTGTCGAAGACAAAGTACGTGATGGCAAAGGGCTCCAGGGAGGAATCACCGCGCCCGCCACCCCGAATTTATATCGACGGTGATGAAATCGAGGAGGTTGAAGAATTCGTGTACTTGGGCCCACCGTGACGAAGTTCTTATGTGTTTGAATGGTGTTTTTATAATGCCAAGGTTTTGTAATTGTAGGTATGATAAGCAAGGTATAACATCTCTCCCCTTTGTGAAAAGTTCAACCACTACAAAAGTCTAATAGTATAAGTAATTCAATGGCCAGAAATTTATTCGTAAGATCTTCTGTATATTAGGCACCTGCAATGGAAAAAGGGAGCAAAATAACACTTTGGTTCCAAAATTTACATCACATTTTATTAGTACGAGAAATTCTTATACCGTCAAGGCACCATTCACCGTGGATCTAAGAGGATTCGGGGCAAATAAGGGCTGTCATTTGACACCAGTCTCATAAACATTGTTGGTGCCGCTTTTAATTGCCTTCATTATAGGTTAAAATTAAAGCAATATCCACAGAAGTAGAACATTTTTCACAAAATTTGGTGATATAGTACAATTAGTAAAGGGTACACTGAAACCTCCATTTAAGTCGATGCATGGCTGATCGAAAATATTTTTTACCGTGCAGGCAATGACTAAACAATACAGTTTTATATTTTTTGACAGATATCCTTTGTCATGCGAAGTGTTAAAAAATATAAAAGTCTTTAGTTTTGTCACTGTTTGTTCGGTAAAAATTATTTACGATCAGCCATGCATCGACTTAAATGGAGGTTTCAGTGTAGTAGGGTCGCCTAATTCCGTGGTAGGTCACCATTCTCCGTGGTAGTAGGGACCCATTCACCGTGTATGAGAAATTTTATTCTACTTTGTTTAAAAATGATCCAAGGAGGAGCCAAGGGAATTTTCTTCATTTAAATTCATTTCAAGTAATAACTTGCAAGATTTTATTAGAAAAACGAATGTTTAAATTTTCGATTTTTTCTAGTTATATGGGACAATATGGGGCACGGTTAATGGAGACCATTGATTTTTAGGGTACCCATTTACCGTGCCTTTTTGGTTCAATTAAAAAGTACGAGTAATCGTTCTTTCTTGTTAAACGTACTTCGGTAATGCAAAATACATACCTGATATGTGAATTTAATTGCTTCTTGGTGGAATAAAAACGTTACTACATTTAGTTTATCGCTTAAATCACCTTAGCGCAGTTTTCGATTTTTCACTATGAATGCAGTGAACGAGCAGAAACCCGCTTCATGTAAACACAGTTTAGTGTCAAAATGATACTTTTAAATGTTTTTAATGAGCGTTTTGACATGGTAACAATAAATTAGTGTTGTATTGGTGCAATTGAAGGGAAATTGTCATATCATTCAATCATAATATGGAAATAATGAAAAAATATTCGAAGGCACACGGTGAATGGCGCCTTGACGGTACTTCAACTTCAAAGTGTCTTTCAAATCACTCCCAGCTACTCCCCCCGCAGATATTCTGTTGAAACGCTCGTTTAAGTATGTAGAATTGATTAAATAAAATTGTAGCTGCCAAGCGCTGCTAAAACATTAGCGCCATAATGATATGTGAACAGCCAAATTGTATGAAAAACAGTATTTTTTTTTTTGGAATTCGTTCAAAGAAATCGACAAATGCCATTAATATGAAATTGAGAGCTCAATAATGTATCTGTATATTCATTTAGGCTAAAACTAGCAGACTACTATGATTTGGGAATTTTTGCCACGTATTTTCAAATCTGCACCACTGTGATAGGCGATCTTGTTTCGTTTTTCGATGATACATCTCTCTGTGACATCTCTGATTCGATCGGTTGATCTGTAAGATACGGTTACATACATACATTTTGAATAAAAACTGGAAGAAAAAAATAATTTTCCTTAAGAAATCAGCTCCCATATATCTATTTTAGCCAGGGTGCTTCTAATTTGGCCACTCCCATAAGAAATGCACGTGATTGGCCAAAATAGAAATCAAAGCTGAGAATATGGCCAAAACTGCGGCAAGGCTGCTATTTTGGCCAGTGCCACTTTTAATACCAAAATCGAGTATTAGCTTGATTTCTGTAATTTTTTATTAGAAAATAGATAGATCGAATAGATCGTATAGATCGAAACCTTTCATTTAACACATTGATAGTTTTCATTGGATTATTGGTTATTTTTATAAAAATGATTTACCTTAGACTGGAAAAAACCGGTGCCCGCACCCTATGTTTAAAAGATTCTTTCAAAATTTTTTTTTTTTACTTTTCCTTTGATCTGCAAAGTTGTAGATGCTAAAAAATACACGGTTTTTCCAAATAGACCAGATTGCAGAGCTCGATTATGTAAAAACATCAAATCCTGAGAACTAATAGGAATAAGAGACAAAATAAAAAAAACAATAATTTGGAGATAATATTTTTTTTCTATTACCGCGGCTGGCAAAAGAAGCTGTAGAGCACAGAGAGCACGATGAGCGGGCCAGGTGGAGCGTGACCTAGCGAGCATTGGGCGCAACCGAGGATGGAGAGCGGCAGCCACAAACCGAGTATTGTCTTGAATATGATGTTGAACAAATACATGTATGTACATATGTTGTATGTAGTATGTATGTATTTGTTCTGAATACTTGTCTATAACTTATGATACCTACTTTTTATGATTTATTCCAAAATAAGTATGAGCAATTCGACAATAGAGCGTTGTATGATTTAATTTTAAAAAGTGATGTAATGTTGAACAAATAAATGTATGTTTGTATGTATCACTTTTCTCCTTCAAATCAACCTTAAACTAAACAGTGAACAACTCTGACCTTTGAATATTAAATATTAGATTGGTTTGAAATCATTTGCAAAAATTACACTCTGACACACTCTGATTGACCTCAATATGTATATCTAAAACCAGAACACGTACAAAAATGCCGCCTCCAGTAAAGTTGTTGCTTATTTGGACTTAGTAACTTTGCTGAAGACAGCATCTTTGTAAGTCCTCAGGTTTTGGAGATATCGAGGTCAGTCAATGTGATGCAATATTGCTGCAATAACTTTTGTAGATCTATACTTATGCCGAGTAGTGTATTTCTATGCATCTACAACTTTACTAATCAAAGACAAAATAAATAAAAAAATGTTTTGAATACATCTTTTAAACATACTAGGGGGATTCACTTAACAGCGTAAACTGATTAAACTGATTAAACGTCGCGATCACCAAGGCAATCTTTGATTATTTCATTCGCAAAACCATGAAACATTTCAAATAAGCAGAAAATCATGGCTTACGCAGCAATTTAATAGGGGGATTCACTTAACAGCGTAAACTGATTAAACTGATTAAACGTCGTGATCACCAAGGCAAGCGTTGATTATTTCATTAGCAAAATCATGAAACATTTCAAATAAGCAGATAATCATGGCTTACGCAGCAATTTAATCTGTTTAGTGAGTACCCCTAATCTGTTTAGTGAGTACCCTAACTGTTTGTTAAGTGGGGTATTTGTGTTAAAATCTTACGATACATAAATTGAAAAAGTGTAGTGAATCCCGCTCGATCCCGTTGTGATTTGCATATGCAAGGGTTCCCAAACTTTTTGCTACCGCGGCGCCTTTCGAAATTTTCAAAAATGTCGCGGCGTACCAACAACTTTTTATAAAGAATTTTAATAATTTTAACAACTTATATAAATCGTTACCTTTCAATGTCATATTTTCTTATAATTGAAAAAAATAGATTTTTAAAATGCTTCTTAAAGAAAAATTGCTTGAAGATTCACATAACCTTACACAAATTTTAGGTTTCTGGAGGACTGCATTGCAAAGCTTTTAAAATTGGTAAATAAAGTACGTAGATTACCAAATTTTGGGGAAAATATATATAAAAATGTTCAGAAGCTGTCAAGACGGCTGACAGTGACGGTGTGGGGTCATTTTTTTGTATGCGTAGGAACACAACTCAAAAAAGACGGTTTTCAGAATCATGGACAAAATCTACATTTAAATTGTCACAGATTTTTTTACGATAAGTGGTATATGATAGTGATGTAAGTAAAAATATCGTCCCAGAACGTTTGAGACAGCACGAAGACCTGGAGATTGACAGTAATTATAGATGACAATATTATGGAAAGAACTTCAAAAAAGTTTGTTGAAATATTAACTTTGAATTACAAGCCATTGATAAAATCGAAAACTAAGCAAAATGAAATGAAAAGCTTAACAATTTGAGAGTCTTTACAAAATTTTTCGAAATGCCAAAATTTTTATTTATTTTTTGTAAAAATCTAGATGTTTCATCTAGAAATTCCGGAAAACACTCGTGGACTTTGGAATGTTTACTTTTTAATTGAAAATTTAGAAGAGGGAAAACCACTTAGAGTGACTTTATTTTGAAGTCTTTCTCAAAAAGGGAGGACATTGGTATAGAATACAAAAAAGGCTGTTAGGTGACACTAGTTCTGCTAAATAAAACACAAACAACAAGAAATATGTTCTGCCTTCAATGATAAGTTTATTCTTTGTGTTTTGGCTCAAGAGCCTGCGGCGCACCTAAGAGATGTTCACGGCGCACATTTTGGGAAGCACTGTGCATATGTATCGAAAGGGTGTAAGTTCATGCAAAACATAACGTGGAAATTAGCTGCTAATAGCTGCTATTCTGTATGATCTATCCCCCTAAAATTGGTATAAAAAAGTAAGAAAAACAATCCTGTCTTTTAAACGAAAAGATAGCCATTTGCTGTCTTCAGAAAAAAATGTGTATTTTTGCAGTATCTACAACTTTGCCGAACATTGGAAAACTGGGAAAATTCATTCTAAAAAGATATTTCGAAAAATCAATTTAAAGGGACATATACACAATTTTTGCCCTATAACTTTGTTAAATTGCGAGATAGAATTTTTCGGTATTCGACAAAGTTTCTTCTGAATACATTATCTACAATATTTTCTTAGACATTTTTCAATTTTGACGTAAAATAAAAAAAGTTATTTTTTTTTATCTAAGTGTATACCTCCCTTAAGTGAAATTTTATTGCATCAAAATAAAGTATAAAATGGAGAAATATTGTAGAAGACCACATAACGCTAAATCCAATAGTTTCTGAGTAAATACACATGTCCCACTTTTTTTATTTAGTCCCACTGTGCGCCGTAGGGAGACGCATCGGTAGCCAGCACTAATCCCAAGTAACAATCAGCAAGCCTTGAAAGTTTATTCATGTTTTATCCTGGTTTTATACGAGCATGTCAAAAAGCTAGTTGTTCTGAATTAGTTTTATGTGGTAGTTTTTTTACTTTGAACCTTTTGCGTTCTATAAAACTATCATATAACTTCTGCTATAAACATCTTCAGTTAAAGACCTGCAAGTAGACATTTATTGGTTTTATCACTTATTATATACCATTTCAATAAAACTTGCATTTGCGGTTGTTGTCGGAGAGATTTTTTTTGTAAACAAATACACAAAACTGTGAGGCAATGAATAAAACAAACAAAAGATTTCGTGGCCGTAACATAAACCAAAAAAATGCTGTGATAAAACTGCTAGTTCTATCATGAGCTCAGTTATGACTACCTCAGGAGGGTCAGCCCTATTGGAGGAATCATCAGGAACACAGAGTTTTATCAGAAAAATATGTCGCCTAGCCGGGATAATTTATGTAAATACAGAAAAATTATTACTCAATTTTATGATTTCACGTACAGCTTAAGATCAAATCAAACCATACAACACGTTTCCGTCATTTTATTTTGTTAGAAAAATTACATAATGTCTTTTAAACTCCGCTGTGTTGAAAAAAGCTTTTTTGCACCCAATTCCAGCGAGTAAATTAAATGCATTTAACTTCCAAATTATGCATAGTTTGCGTGGCGCACTTAGTTTTTGTTATTATCACAGTCACATTCACCAATCACCACAAATTTTCCGTGGCATGTCTCCTGACACGTATTAAATAGGAAAACAAATCTGAATTCCATATCTGCATCTTCCCAATTGATGGCTGGATAAACAACGAAGCATAATTTATTCTGACGATCGAACATTGAGAGTGAAAAATAATCAAAACAATTATTTGACAAGTCAGAAGATGGTTTTATTTAGAAGATTGATAAAACTATGATACAACCCGAAATCCTAGGCCGGTTTGCATACGCAGTCCTGTAGACCCTAATAAGACTGGGCCAACTAGCCAGAACGTGGACTTATTGAGGCATACAAGAACTCGAGAGCATTTTCAAGTCGGCATCAATGGTTTTATGTTTAAGATTTTTGAATCGCTAAAAAACTTTGATAAAATTAAAATTGTTACTTGGGATGGCAGGTCAGGCGAATAGTGCACTAGACAGTTACACTTCAGCATTTGTTCCTAGACGGTCCTCGATGACTTCTCGCAGTCTCTGGTCCAGACGAATCCCGACTAGAAAATTGTAACAAAAATATAACATAATCCTAACAAATCATGATATTTATAACTCATTGTGATATGATCACGTTCAACATCCTTGGTGTTTTCAAAATACTATAACTCAATTATATCACATTATGTTATAAATGTTGTTTCATAACTCATTGTATTATAATTTAGTTTTGAATCTTCGACATTTGGGAAATAATGTAACAAAATTATATCAAATTATGATAGAAACCAGTAATCCAGAGGCTAAAATTTATAGCACATTTTGTTATAATTTTGATATGATTATAACAAAATAGGATATAATCTTGATTATACCAGTGTACTTTTTGATACAATTTTAGTTATTTTAACATCATCCTGTAGCTAGTTTATAACATAATAAGTTAGAGAAAAATATTATAACATCATAACACAATATGATACAAACTTGATATAATTTTCTAGTCGGGTGGCACCTCGTTTTCCAGAAGATTGTTCAGCGGGTACAAAACTGTGCTGAGGTTTTCGTAGAAACGGCCGTAGTAGTTGACAAGTCCAACTAGAGAACGTACTTCATCCTTGTTCGGACGTGGCATGTTGACAATCGCATCAACTTTCTGTTGGACCTTGTGGATACCTTCACGATCTGTTTGATACCCGCAATACTCGATTTGGTCGGTGAAGAATTCGCATTTCTGCCGATTCACCTGGATGCCGTGGTAGCTCAACCTGCGCAAAACCTTTTCCAGTCTTTGCAAGTGGATCGCATCAGTGTATCATGCATCATGCAGCGTCAAGTTCCTGTGTTCAAAAGACGTCCTCGAATATCATTCCGCTTCAAGCCGAACACGAGCTGGTTCCTTAGCGCCGTGTCCAGGTAGTTGCCGAAATTGCAAGTAACAGCGATGCGACGAAGGGCCACTAGATATTCGTCGACGGTTTCATCTGGGGAGAGGGCGTCTTTGTCCCCCTGGCGTCGACACTTGAACCGGAAATTTTCACTTATTTCCAGCGGCCTTGGGTTAAAGTGTTGTACGAGGGTGTTCACAATCACTTGGAAGGTTTTCGTTCGGGGATTATCCGGAGCAATCTTATCGCACAACGTCTCATCCCGACTAGACATTTCTAACAAAAATGTAACATATTTCTAACTAATCCTGATACTTATAACTTATTGTGTTATACTTCTGTTAGAAACATTTGGTGTACATAAGTATTATAACACAATTATATCACATTGTGTTATAAAATCTGATTATACCTCGCTGTAATATACTTAAGTTCCGATTCTTTGGCATCGAGATAGCATAGTTACAAAGTAGTATCAAATTATGATAGAAACTAGTTATTTTGAAGCTAAGAGTCATATCATGTTTTGTTATAATTTTGATCTGTTCCTAACACAATAAGTTATTTTCTTGATTACACCAGTGTACTTTTTGTTACAATTTTAGTTATTTTAACATCATCCTGCATCTAGTTTATAACATAATAAGTTATTGAAAAATTTTATAACATCATAACACAATATGTTAAAAGCTTGATATAATTTTCTAGTCGGGATACGTATAGGAGCCCATCAGATGAAGAAGCAGGTTCCGTCGAAGATCCCCATCTACTACGCCGTAAATGGTGAACGCTGTTTCGAGTCTTTCCGGCAGCAGCAATTGGTAGTACTGCTCTACCAGCATTAGCAGCATTGTTTACCATCCTCGTTCGCCAAACAGTTGTAACGGGGCGGAATCCCGGGGCCAACACGATGAGATAACGCAAATCGCGGAACGCGGACTTTTGGTATTTGGACGAGTTTTAAAGACGTGCTCTCGTACTCTTTGCTCGTGTATTTACTAATGACAGTTTGGTACAAAGTTCTTATGCGTTAGAATAGTGTTTTTACAATGCCAAGGTTTTGTAATTGTAGGTATGACACCCTAAATTTCTCCTAAGGTCCCTAGAGGAGCTTGGTACTGAAGAAGGACCTGAACAGCATCCTGAAATTCGTGGAACATGTAGTACAGTTAGGCGGTTCCTGAATCATCACAACTTACAGTACATCCGAAGCAGACTCATTAGGATATAAGCAAACCGGCTAATGAGATCTGCAGAGCCTAATCCCCTTTGGAATTCCAATTGCCCGGAGTAGGTGAAAGTTTCCAGAAATTTTTGCTGAGAAGTGCCAAAACTCTGTAGTCATAATGTTTTATAACTGCAACATTATTGATTAACCTTCCGTAACTCGCGCGGTTCGCTACCACCGTCAGCATCACGCTAACGTTGAGTACAAAAAGCGAGATTTTTTCAACGTGTTGTACAAAATACACTCAGCGAAAAAAACTAGCGAAATTCATCGAAATACCTTATGAAAATTTGCTATAACTAATTCTTATGTCATCCATAAGAATACCTTATGAAAATTGATCGTGCTTGCTATGACAAATTTCATAAGATAGGCTTATGGAAAGAACAAAAAAATCTTAAAATGATGCAGACTGGATTCGATCCAAGAACGTCGGGATCACCAAGCCCGTGTTTTATCCACACGGCTACCGACGCTTAAGAATACCATGTTGCTAAACATGAATAAAAGCCAAGCTGTGAGACGATTTTACGCCATCGAGTGACCTTATGAAATTCATCCGAATCATTATGAATTATTTAAAGGCCGTTTCATAAGTGTGGCCTTATGGAAATCTTAAGGTTATTTGGCTGAGTGTACAACAGCGCGATCGCTCGAGGGTTAAAGAATACTGTATCATATTGCTAGTAAACACTTAAGGACAAGGTATTTGGAGTACATTGCTTAAAATTTCTCAAAATGCATCACGCTGTTGACAACCACTGAACAATTAGCGTGATGCATTTTCATCCAAATCCGTTCAACGGTTCTAAAAAACGGTTCTCTAGAAATTTTGAGCTATGTACTCCAAATACCTTGTCCTTAAGCCTCGAATGGTTAAATTCCATCGTTCAAGCTACAATAAAACCACCGCACTAATAAGGTTGTAAAACTGAAAGCTGTTTGATTAATGATTCTGAACTTGATACGCGCCCGTCGTAACTTGGAACTAATCATAGAAAGAACCCGCGTAACGCTACGATTTAATAATTCATTTCATCAGCTCGTTCCTAGCTTTGCGAAATCCTGCTTATTAACTCATTAGCCATGAAAATTTATTCCAATAGTCAAGCTAAATCAGTAAATCCTCCATCCATCTTTCCCGCGATCTCGCCACGATAGCCGCCCGACCGAGCAGCAACGGGCACCCGACCCGCGCGCATTGAGAAAGATGCAAAGATTGTTGCAACACAAAACTTCGGCGGCGACGGTCACTTCTTGAACCAGGAAGAGGAAGCGCGTATTTTTTCGCCGAGCTTTGCGTGCGCCCTTCTATACTCTGGATGTCGGGAGAAAATCATAAATTAATTTTCCTTCTGACAGCTTTTAATTAAAAAGTGAAATCATTTCTCTCAGGCGAAGAACGCGCGGCGTTTGTTCGTCCGTTCGTTCGTTCGTTCGTTACACATAGAATGGAAACATTCCAGCACCGCAAAGCGAAAGGAATGCGAGGAAGTAATTTACCTGAAGCGCGCGCAAATGGAAATCCTTGCTGTTGGTGCTGGTGCGTCCCTATCGCTGCAGCTCACACAACTGCACTGACTGGCGCCGCCAGTGGAAACAGATTTTCACCGTCGACGACGACCAGGAAACGCCGGAAAACGGTAGCATGTTCCGTACACATTAGGTGGATGAAAGCAAAAGCTTCACTAATTGAATCATTGGTATCCTCGGTGGGGATATGATGAGGCTATATAAGAATGCTGTTAAGTGAAGCCTTAAAAACTGATATTAACGTCAGGCAGATTTGTTTCATTCGTTACAGAGAATTAAGACTGGCCAACTTTCGCAAAGTAAGCAGATATAGTTGCAGATTGAGGAATAAGCTTAAATTATTAGGGTAGTTCACTTTTTGGAAGGTACAATTCAAATGTTAGATGGTGTTAGGTAAGATGATGAGATATGAAAAGCTTCAAATATAAATTGAATTAGTTTGGCTGGTTTTCGATAACTGGCGACACAAATGCGATAAATCATTTAAAATAGGCTAATAATGCAAGCATATCTTGGGCAATTCCCTGAATCCGTGAAAGAGTTTTTAAGGAAAAATATAAAAGAAATTATTGGAGGACCGTCTGAAAGAAGCCCTGGTGAAATTTATTAAACAGTCCCAGGAAGAACTGAAATAATTTCCAAAAAACTTGTTTGAAGACTTTCTGGACGAATTCCTGGAGGAATTTCTAAAGGAATTCATGGAGAATCCACCGTAATTTTCTAAAGAAATCCTTTTTCCATGGATTCATAGAGAAATTTCTATAACCATTTCTGAATAAACTTTGCACATTTTTTAAAGAAGTCGTAGGATAAATGTTGAAGAAAATTTTGATTTTCTGATCTACTCAAGGAATTGTTGGGAGTGTTTCTATAGGAATCCGTCGATAATACAGGAGTTCTTGGGGGGAATTTTTACTAGAGCATTCATGAAGAAAACACTGGAATGAAAGGATTCCTTGAGGGGTTTTTAAAGGAATTCGTGGCGTAATATTGGAAGGAATTCTTATGAAGTTCTAAGAAACCATTCTTGGGAATATTTCTGGTGGAATTTATAGAAAACTTCAGAGAAAATTCTAAAGGGATTATTACCGCAACCACTGTGTGGTGCAGCAAAGAGTCCGATGTGTGAAGCAATCGGCTCATCCCTACGCACCGATACACATTATACTGATAGACTGCGGGTAAAATCTATTCACACGTACATATTGTACAGACAGTTTGAACACAATCAGTTAGTTTTCAGCTTGAGTTTGTTGAGTACGTAGTATGTACTCCAAGTAAACAAAAATACTCTGTAGTATAGAGTATAATCAATTATAATTAGGTTAAAATAGTTAAGATTACACAGAAATGTAAGTAGTTTTATTTCCTATTTTCTTGTAAAATTTATTAATAATAAAATATTCTTGCAGCTTTTAAGTTGCACAGTTTGGCAATTACAAGACTGTGTGTTTCTTTAACTTACGCCAACAGGGATCTCAACAAAAACCCATGAAGAAATTCTGAAAGAAATTTCAGAATATTTCCCCAGCAGAATTTCTTCAAAATCCACTAAACGACTTTCTGAAGGATTCGCTAGAAACATTTCTGAGGGAAATCCTATCAGGATTTTCTAAAAAATACTTGTGGTAACCTTTGAAGAAATCTCAATTCTAAAAGAATCCTTTGAGAATATTCTAGAGGATTCTCTCGGTGCACTTCGGAAGGAACTTCAAATATATGTATTAGGAAATGTATGGAAATATATGTAGCAAGATGTTCCATAGAATTCTTAGAGAAAATCCTGGGTGAATCCCTGGTGGATTTCCAGGAGAAATATCTGTATGATTTCCAGAAAGAATCCTGGAGAAATTCATAAAGGAGCTTCTGAAGGATTACCTCGAGAGATTCCTTGATGAATCCCAGTAGAAATTTCTGGAGAAATCTCGGAAGGAATTCTAAGAGAAATTCCTGGAAAATCTTCTGCAGGTATCCCTTGAGGACTGCCTGGAGAATTTCCTGGATAACTTTCTAGAGGATTCTCGCAAGATTCCTGAAGAAATTCCAAGATGATTCCTGGAAGAATTCCTGGAGGAGTTCCTGGAAGAAATCCAAGAGAGATTCTGGAAAATTAGCGGAAAAAACAGTAGGAATTCCTGGTAGAAATCCTGGAAGATTCCGGGAGAAATCCCTGTGGCATTCATGAAAAAAAATCCTAGACAAAATTGTGGAGAAACTCCTGGAGCAATCCCTGGAGGACTCCCTGAAGGAATAGTTGGAGGAATTCCTGGAGAAATTCCTGGAAAAATCATTGCGGAATTTCTGGAAGAATTACTGGAGACATTCCTGGGGGAATTTTTGAAGTAATTCCTTGGGGAATCCCTGAAAGAATCTAACGAGGAATCCCTGGAAGAATTTAGTGGAGGAACTACTGGATGAATTTCTACAAGAAATGCTAAATAAATTCGTGGAAGGAGAAATTCTTGATGGACTCCCTGGAGAATTTAGTGCAGGAATTCCTGTAGGAATTATTGGAGGAAATCTTGGTTGAAATTCTGGAAAAAAATCCTGGAGGAATTCCTGGAAAAAAACCAAACAAAATTCTGGAGAAATTCCTGGATGAAATTTTGGAGAATTTCCTGAAGAAATTCGTGTACCAATTCCCGGAATTTCTGGAAGAAAGCTTGGAAAAATACAGGAAGAATTCATGGTGAAATTTCTGGAAAAAGTCCTAGAGGAGTTCCTGGAGGAAATTCTGAAAAAAAGAATTCTTGCAGGATTTTTCAGAGGATTTCCTGGAGAAACTCCTGGAAGGATTCCTGGAGAAGTTGCCAAAAAAAACCTAGAGGAATTTCAGGAGGAATTCTTGGAGCAATTTCTGATGGAATTTCTGGAGGAGTTTTACGAAAAATTCTTGATGCATTCTTGATGATGCAGGAATTCCTGGAGAAATTCCGGAAATAAAACCTTGAAGAAATTCTGGAGAAATTAATACAAGAAGAATTCATGGTGGAATTTCTGGAAGAAATCATAGCGGAATTTCTGGAAGAAGTACAGGGGAGTTGCTGAATCCATTTCTGGACGAATTCCTGCAGCAATGCTTGGAGAAATTTGTGCAGGAGTTCCTTGAGAAATTCTTGAATGAATTCCTGAAGGAATCCCTCGAGGAATCAATGAAGGAAGCCATCGAGGAATCCCTGGAGGGATTACTGGAGGAATTCCTGGATGGAGTTCCTAGAAGAAATCCTGAAAACATTTGTGGAAGAGTTTATGGTGGATTATCTGAAAGAATTTCTGGAGAAGTTCCTGAAGGAATTCCTGAGGGAAATCATGGAGGAAATTCTGAAGAACATTTTGAAGAAATTTGGAGAAATCCCTGGAGGATTTCCCAGAGGAATTCCCGAATTAATTCCTGAAGAGTTGCTGGAAGAATTATGGAATACATTCCTGGAAGAATTATTGAAGAAATTCCTGGAGCAATTCCTGAAGCAATTTTTGGAGGAATTCCTGAAGGAATTCTCTGAAGAGTTCCTGGAAGAACTCCTTAAATAATTCTAGAAAGAATTCCTGGAGCAATTCTTGGAAGAATTCCTGGAGGAATTCTTGGAAGAATTCCTGGAGAATTTTCTTGAAGAAGTTTTGAAAGCATTCCAGGAGGAATTCTTGAAAGAATTCCTTGAGGAATTCTTGGAAGAATTCCTGGAGGAATTCTTGGAAGAATTCCTGGAGGAATTTTTGGAAGAATTCCTGGAGGAATTCTTGGAAGAATTCCTGGAGGAATTCTTGGAAGAATTCCTGGAGGAATTCTTGGAAGAATTCCTGGAGGATTTCTTGGAAGAATTCCTGGAGGAATTCTTGGAAGAATTCCTGGAGGAATTCTTGGAAGAATTCCTGGAGGAATTCTTGGAAGAATTCCTGGAGGAATTCTTGGAAGAATTCCTGGAGGAATTCTTGGAAGAATTCATGGAGGAATTCTTGGAAGAATTCCTGGAGGAATTCTTGGAAGAATTCCTGGAGGAATTCTTGGAAGAATTCCTGGAGGAATTCTTGGAGGAATTCCTGGAGGAATTCTTGGAAAAATTCCTGGAGGAATTCTTGGAAGAATTCCTGGAGGAATTCTTGGAAGAATTCCTGGAGGAGTTCTTGGAAAAATTCCTGGAGGAGTTCTTGGAAAAATTCCTGGAGGAATTCTTGGAAGAATTCCTGGAGGAATTCTTGGAAGAATTCCTGGAGGAATTCTTGGAAGAATTCCTGGAGGAATTCTTGGAAGAATTCCTGGAGGAATTCTTGGAAGAATTCCTAGAGAAATTCTTGGAAGAATTCCTAGAGAAATTGTTGGAAGAATTCCTGGAGGAATTCTTGAAAGAATTCCTGAAGGAATTCTTGAAAGAATTCCTGAAGGAATTCTTGGAAGAATTCCTGAAGGAATTCTTGAAAGAATTCCTGGAGGAATTCTTGAAAGAATTCCTGGAGGAATTCTTGGAAGAATTCCTGGAGGAATTCTTGGAAGAATTCCTGGAGGAATTCTTGGAAGAATTCCTGGAGGAATTCTTGGAAGAATTCCTGGAGGAATTCTTGGAAGAATTCCTGGAGGAATTCTTGGAAGAATTCCTGGAGAAATTCTTGGAAGAATTCCTGGAGAAATTCTTAGAAGAATTCCTGGAGGAGTTCTTGGAAAAATTCCTGGAGGAATTCCTGGAAGAATTCCTGGAGGAATTCTGGGAAGAATTCCTGGAGGAATTCTTGGAAGAATTCCTGGAGGAATTCTTGGAAGAATTCCTGGAGGAATTCTTGTCAGAACTCCTGGAGGAATTCTTTGAAGAATTCCTGGAGGAATTCTTGGAAGAATTTCTGGAGAAATTCTTGGAAGAATTCATGGAGGAATTCTTGGAAGATTTCCTGGAGGAGTTCTTGGAAAAATTCCTGGAGGAATTCTTGGAAGAATTCCTGGAGGAATTCTTGTCAGAACTCCTGGAGGAATTTTTTGAAGAATTCCTGGAGGAATTCTTGGAAGAATTTCTGGAGGAATTCTTGGAAGAATTCATAGAGGAATATTCTTGGAAGAATTCCTGGAGGAATTCTTGGAAGAATTCCTGGAGGAATTCTTGGAAGAATTCCTGGAGGAGTTCTTGGAAAAATTCCTGGAGGAATTCTTGGAAGAATTCCTGGAGGAATTCTTGGAAGAATTCCTGGAGGAATTCTTGGAAGAATTCCTGGAGGAATTCTTGTCAGAACTCCTGGAGGAATTCTTTGAAGAATTCCTGGAGGAATTCTTGGAGGAATTCTTCCAAGAATTCCTCCAGGAATTCTTCCAAGAATTCCTCCAGGAATTTTTCCAAGAACTCCTCCAGGAATTCTTGGAAGAATTCCTGGAGGAATTCTTGGAAGAATTTCTGATGGAATCCCTGTAGGAATTCCTGGAGCAATTCCAGGAGGAATTTCTGGAGGAATACATGGAGGAATTCCTGGATGAATTTCTGAAAGATTTCCTGGAGGAATTATTGAAGGAGGTCTTGGAGGAATTCCTGGAGGAATTACAGAAGAAATCCCTTGTGTAATTACTGAAGAAATCCCTTGTGGAATTACTGGAGGAATTCATGGAGATATCCTGAAGGAATATCTGAAGTAAGTTGAGGAATTACTTGAGAAATCCCTGAAGGAATTCGTAGGTTTTTTTATTGTCTGTATTAACGAGATTTTTAGCCTTAGGCTAGTTCATCTCGCGGAATTCCTAGGGTAATTCTCCAGAAATTCTTCCAAGAATTCCTCCAGGAATTCTTCAAAGAATTCCTCCAGGAGTTCTGACAAGAATTCCTCCAGGAATTCTTCCAAGAATTCCTCCAGGAATTCTTCCAAGAATTCCTCCAGGAATTCTTCCAAGAATTCCTCCAGGAATTCTTCCAAGAATTCCTCCAGGAATTTTTCCAAGAACTCCTCCAGGAATTCTTGGAAGAATTCCTGGAGGAATTCTTGGAAGAATTTCTGATGGAATCCCTGTAGGAATTCCTGGAGCAATTCCAGGAGGAATTTCTGGAGGAATACATGGAGGAATTCCTGGATGAATTTCTGAAAGATTTCCTGGAGGAATTATTGAAGGAGGTCTTGGAGGAATTCCTGGAGGAATTACAGAAGAAATCCCTTGTGGAATTACTGAAGAAATCCCTTGTGGAATTACTGGAGGAATTCATGGAGATATCCTGAAGGAATATCTGAAGTAAGTTGAGGAATTACTTGAGAAATCCCTGAAGGAATTCGTAGGTTTTTTTATTGTCTGTATTAACGAGATTTTTAGCCTTAGGCTAGTTCATCTCGCGGAATTCCTAGGGTAATTCTTGGACGAATTTAAGGAGAATTTTCTGGACGAATTCCTGGGAAAATCTCCGAAGGAATCCCTAGAGGGTTTTCTTGGAGGAATCCATGGAGATATTGTTGGAATAATTTCCCAGAAAAATTTCTGAATTGATACCTGGAGAAACTCCTAGAAGAATTCGTGGACGAATTTCTGGAGGAATCCCTGGAAGAATTCCTGAAGGAACCCCTGGTGGAATTCCTAGCGAATGCTTTGGAGGAATTTTTCGACGATTTCCAAGGAGCATCTTCTAGAGAAATGCCTGCAGGATTTCTGCAAAAATTTCCGGAAGAATTTCTGGAGAAATCCCGGGAGGCATTTCTTGGGGAATCCTTTGAGAAATATCTGGAGGAATTCCTGAACGAGTTGCTGAAGTTCTTGGAGGAATCACTGGAGAAATTTCAGCAGCAACCCCTCGATGAATTCCTGGGGGAATCCCTGGAGGAATTCTTTCAGGAATTTTAAGAGTATCCTCCGGAGGTACTCTTTGTTGTATCTCTGAAGGTATCCCTGGAGAAATTTTATTAGGAGTTTCTAGAAAAAATCCTGGAAAAATCCCTGGAGGAAATCCTTGACAAATCCCTGGATAAATCCTTGGAGGAATTTTGTGAAAGAATTTCGGAAGTAATCCCTGGAGCGACTTCTATTTTTTTATTTGTATTAACGAGATTTCAGCCCTAGGCTAGTTCATCTCGGGACCCACGCTTTACTTCCCTTCCGAAGGAAGAACCCACATTTTTGTGAGTTTGTCGGGAGTGGGATTCGATCCCAGGTCCTCGGCGTAATAGTCAAGTGTTCTAAACGAGCGACTTCTAGAGTAATTCATAGAGAAATTGCTGAACAAATTCTTAGAAAAATTCCTGGAATTTCTAGAGAAATCCCAGGAGGAATCCCCGGAGGAATTCTTGGTGGAATCCCAAGAGGAATTCCTGGAGGAATCCTTAGAGGATTTCCTAGAACAATCTCTGGAAGATTTCCTAGAAGAATCCTAGAAGGAATTCCTAAAGGAATTCCTGGAAGAATTTCTGAAGCAATCCCAGGCCAAATTTCTGAAGGAATCCCTGGAGGGGTTGCTGGAGTAATCCCTGGGAGAACTACTGAAGAAATCCCTGGAGGAATTCCTTGAGGAATCCTTGGAGGAATTCGTTAAGGAATCCCTGGAGCAATTCCTAGAGGAATGTCTAGAATTCCTGGAGGAATTTCCGATGAATTCCTGGACGAATTTCTGAAAAAAATCCTAGAGAAATTGCAGGCGGAATTCCTTTAGAAATTACTAATGGATTTCCTAGAGGATTTTCTAGAAGAATTCTTGGCCGAATTCCTGTTGGAATGCCTGGTCGAATTCCTGGAAGAATCCCTGGGAGAATTCCTGGAGCAATCCCTATAGAATTTCATGGAGGAATCCCTAGAGAAGTTCCTTGTGGAATCTCTAGAAGAATTCTTGGGGAAATCCCTTACGAAATCCTTGGAGGAATTTCAAAGAAAAAATCCTGTAGAAATACCTGGAGCAACTCCTAGAGAAATTCCAGAATGAATTCAAGGATCAGTCCCAGGGGGAAATCCTAAAGGAATTTCTAGAGAATGCCCTGGAGGAATACTTGGATGATTTCCCTGAAGAAATACATTAAACCTGCAGGATTTCTGGAGGAATTCCTAAAGGAGTTGCTGGAATTCCTAGCGGAATTCCTAGAGAAATTTCATCGGCAACCTTTGGATGGATTCCTGGGGGAATCCTTGGATGAATTCTATGTGGAATTTTTGGAGGATTTCCTGGAGAAAATTTGAAGGTATCCCTGGAGGAATGCCTCAACGAATTCCTGGAAAAAAATCCTGGATGAATCCCTAAAAGCATTTCTGGAGGTATCTTCGGAGGAATTCTTGAAGGAAGCCATGAACATCAACCCCTCGATTATCGCGAAAAATAAAAAAAAAGTCAAGTTCCAAGTTTGCGGAATTGATTTAACAAAACTAATATAGTACTTAGTTACATTTTTTTTCTAAAGAATCATTTGTTGGCATAAATTGCTACTTACGAACTCTGTAAGTTCTGTTTGGACTCGCAACTAGAAAAATCTAACAGTAAATATAAGAGAGCTTCATCTAATCATCAAGAAACACTCGCTTCATAAATCATGGCTGACATGGGACCTCATCAAATAGCTCAAACGCAGCACAGAAACAGAATCGAAAAGCACAACGTAGCACCTCCAAAATCTCCTTCAGAAGCGGCAACAAAAGCCGACACCTTGACCAAATACCATCGCATCGTTGTCTCGTTACAACTGCGTCGCCGTCACGTCGCCCATCCCAGCAGGACTCGGGAAATATTAAAACCAAAGATATTTTAATGATTCCATAGAAAAATTGACACCTTTCCCTCCTGGCTTTGCGCTGTCGATCCCCTGTCTCTCCCCGCCCAAGGCTCATTTGATTGCGATTCTTTTCTTCTGCTATAGGCGACGCCACCCCGTGACGGAGGCTTCTTATCTTGTCCTTTTTTTCCTGAGCTCAGTTCTGGTGTCCTTCGTCTTTTGTTCTTGGACTTTGATTTATTACCCTTGAGGAATTAGGGTTGGGTTGGCTCGTTTGCTGTCGTGATTTTCAAGGAATCTTTTCTTACTTTACTACTTTCGCACGGATCTTTACTTTGTGGCATTTCGTGGTCCGGTCTCGGTCCCGGTCCTCTTCGTCAGGGGTGTGAAATAATTGATTTGCATTGTGCTCACCGGGTGTGATGGGACATGAAAACAATGAACCATAATGGGAAGGACACAACAGCAAGGCTTCATGTCCGAGAGAGGTGCTATCTGTTGAGCCGATCATCGCACATTTTGGATGTTTTTTTTTCGCTTGGTTGTGACTGATGGTGATTACGGTTTGGCTAGAAAAGTGATAATCTGTTATTAGGGTTTGAATTTTTCTTGCGAAGGTGGGTGGTTCGAGGACGAAACCTTGTGCGAAACCATTTTTATGTTTTTGAGCGTTTCTAATGGGATTTCAAGGTTCAAACTTTTGAAAGTTTTATCTGTCTGTAAAAAGAACGAAACAGACCTCAAAATGTATTCCAAAATTTACGATAAGGGATCAACAAGTTTTATAAATACGAAAAATACAGAAAATAAGTGAAATTTATATTGCAAATTCCTTGTGCAATTCTTATGAATTCCCAGACCATCGTGAATTTATCAGTAATGATTTCGGAAATTTCTGCGGCAGTTTATTTGAGAATAACTTTGACAATGTCTTTAGATTTGCTTCTTTTTTTTAAGAATTTTATCGACAATTCCTTTAAACATTTCTCAGCCACGGGTTGATGAGGATATTTGGGTAATTTCTTCTGAAACTCCTTCAGTAGTTTTTTTTTAGGAATTCTCAGGTAATTCTTTTAAAAATCTCTGTTTAATTTTTTTTTTTGAACTATTCTTTTAGAGATCACTTAGATTTTTTTTCAATTCTTGCAGAAAGGAGGATGGGAAAAATGTATCTGGTGTCGTCCATCCCATGTAAAACGATCACGATCAATTCTGACTATACATGTCAATGGTTGCTCCTTCGTGATTGATCTGAACTGTTACCAGTTGCACTGAGATCCAACTGAATAAGGGGCTGGGACATTCCACTTATTCTCAAAGTGCAATTTTAGCAGCTCACGCATTTTTGATCAATAACGGCGCCGGCCAAGTCCTTATAGTCAGCTGGGAAGGGAAAGGAATGTTAGAGTGTACTGGTTGTTGCTACTAGAGTCCCCACAACCCGCACGGACTGGGGTCTTGATAACGGACCTAGAGAGAACTCATTCTCTCGCGTTGGAATTTCATCTATGCCTGACGTTTCGTTACACTCATCCGATCCAGCGGACACCGATGGTACCTTTGCGTTGTTGTTGTCGAATATTGATGGAACGGTCTCAGAAGGAGAAATTCAGCACATGGTTTCTCGATGTTTAGGTGTTCACAAAACTGAATGCAGTAATGTGAGGAAACTCGTTCCACGTTGGGTAGATAGCAGTAGCTTGGACTATGTATCTTTCAAAGTCGTTCTAGATAGTAAATTGAAGAATGTAGCCCCAACATCGTCTACGTGGCCTAGAAATATCAAATACCGTGAATTCGTCCGTAAACATTGTACGTGGAAACCTGGAGATGAATAGATTTGCTGTTAAAGTTTTTTTTTTTCGTTCAATTTATATTTTGTTTGTTATTTTGATTAATCTTAAACGCTTATGTTGAGTATTATTTGTTTACTGGAGTACCATGTAATCCATGTTGTTGTACTTCGTTAGAATATATGCTTATCCGTAATGAGTGAAATGTAACTTGTGCTACATTTAATAAATTTAGTATAAGTATTATCATTCAATTAGACTGCAAAAGTCCGTTGAATTATCATTAAATAAATTAAATTAAATTAAATTAAATTTGTTAGACGGAAAGGATGGGAGATCTGGGAGTCACCGTTGGGTCGGTGATGCGATCCATGGATAGGGTTATTTATAGTGTTCGTGATAGATTGTGTGGTGAATAAGGTGAATAAGGTCAAGCGGCACAGCACGCTTTGGTTGCATAACTTATAGGCGTTATATATACACTGTGCTGTGAGTGGAAGTTGGAAGGGAGGGAAACGCCTTTTTCAATTCGTTTCTGGTTCTAGCGATGGCTATGAACATATGAATATACATGAGTTGTATATGTAGAGAAGAGAGAGCGAGAGAAAGTGGATAGAAAGGGGCTGTCCATTAATTACGTAAGGGAAATTTTGCAATTTTTCGACACCCCCACCCCCCCTTGTAAGATTTTTTGTATGAGAACCCAAATATTTTTGTATGGCGCGTAAGATTTCTCAAACCCCCCCCTCCCCCCATAAACCCTTACGTAATTAATGGACAGCCCCAAAGATACAAAGTAGGATGAAAAGGACGGGCCAGGGATAGACCACCAAGCCCCTCATCTGGTGTCGTCCATCCCATGTACACTAATAACTCATATCTTATCTGAAAGGTCTCAGCGAAACAAGAAATTGTCTAATGTGAAAACTCTATATAACAGGAGAAAAAAGTTATTGTTAAGTTAAAACCGTTTTGGTGTTTTTGTATGGTATTATCATCTTAACTAACTGTTTATTTTAACCCTCCTAGTATGTTAGGATAGGCATAGCGTGCACATTGAGAATGTTAACCACTCCCAGTCAATTATTCAAGTAATTCATTGTGTAACTGTCATTGGTTCGAGTCAATCACGGAGTAGAAACCATAGATATGTGCAGTAGGGCAGTTCAGACTTTAAATTTGTCAAAAATTCAAAGCTCCCATAGAGTCCTGTCAAATTTTCAGCCCAAAAGCAAAATAGATTTATATGGGAATTACTATGGAGAATTTTCGAAAAAGGTTCTCCACGCTGTAGAGCATTACCACATGGATGAAGTCATAGGGTCAAAGTCAAATTGAATTCTTCAGACCTCAATGATGAATGTTGCCGAAGACCGGAACTTATTTCGACAGTCGAGTGCAAAGTTATTAAACAAATTCTCTCTCGCATGCGCATCTTTATACACGATGTCCTGCAAGGTGTGCAAGAAGGTAACACGCATACTATGATTGCGTGTCAAGCGTGCCGATGGAGCTGCGGACTTCTGTTCAAACATGCATTGATGAATATTCATTAATAACTTCTGTCTCGTGAGTCGAAACGAGTTGCAGCTTTCGGCAACATTTATCATTGAGGTCTGAAGAATTCAATTTGACTTTGACCCCTATGACTTCATCCATGTGGTAATGCTCTACAGCGTGGAGAACCTTTTTCGAAAATTCTCCATAATAATTCCCATATAAATCTATTTTGCTTTTGGACCACCATTAAATCACCACCGAAATGGCTGAAAATTTGACAGGACTCTATGGGAGCTTTGAATTTTTGACAAATTTAAAGTCTGAACTGCCCTAATGTGCAGTCAGTCTAAGCTAAGCTAAGCTAAGCCTAGTCTGTTGGGATAGGCGCACAAAATGTGCAGCGTGCCTGTCTGGGCCGTATTGACCCCAACATTTTACTAGGGTTAATATTATAATCAGGTATATGAAAAAACATGTATTTTCTCCCAGTAAAATTTTCATCCCGTAGAGACTTTTTATTGTTTTGTTTAAACCTTTCAGATGAAGTGAGCGTCATTAGTGTACATGGGATGAACAAAATGTGCCCATTCTTCTTTATATTGAAATTGCTCCGACAATTCCATTGCAATCTTATTCGGAGATTCCTCTCTCCTAGAATTTCTTTGGCAACTTCTATGAAAATTATCTCAATAAATCCACAGAGAAACATACGTTACACTTCGAACAAATTACAGTTGAAAACATTGTCACGAAAACGTAACCGCCCAATGCTAAACGTATTGTGGTTGGCCGGGCCATCACTAGGTGGTGGTAGTGAGCAAACGTCAAACAGGAGTAAAAACTATGCCTGTGCCGCGAGTGGTTAATTGACTACCGAAAATTTGAATCAACCGTTAAAAAGGTGATCGATGGGAAGCGACCGAAGTTTGACGTCTGTTTTTCTGTGGTTAATCCATTGTGAATTTTTTAGGCAGTTTTTTGATTATTTGTGAAAGTTTTTATATGAGTTACTTTGGCAATTGGTTCGGCAATTCTATTTTCAGATTTCTTCGGCTTTGCTTTTGCAAATCGCTATTCGTTTTTGAATTCCTTTTGAATTTGCAACAGCAAGGATTTCTCGAGAAATTATAGTAGCTGCCTATAAAGTTTGCGAAAAAAAAAGTGGAAGAAATTATCGAAAAATTAAAGAAAAACCCAGATTAATCCACCTAGTGGTGATAGTGCCTTTCTCGTCGAATATGTACTCATAAACTTTTCTTCGACGTTAGCCAAAATGTTCCTGAATCCTGAAAACACTTAACACTAGCAACAATTTTAACAAAGCCATCATCGATTTTCGAAACTTATTGATGATACATATTCCGATGTTATGTTCAACTACAAAACAGAGCAGAAAAAGATCAGACCTCTCAGTTGACTGCTTGACCACCTTAACCCTAGTCGTGTATTGGGGTCATTGTGACCCCATTCCATCCACTACGGCAGCGGGGTGAGCGTCAGCTAATGCTTGAAGAAGGTTAACTTTATTCACAATCACAGATCACTTTGTGACCTTCGCCAATGTTTATTTCAGCAAACTTTAGGCTATATTTTATTATCATTGGTAACACGATTCATGTAAAAATTTTCATTCAAATTTCAATCGCAATGAGAAGAGTGAGAGCTCAACCAGCCGCACCCAAATTGTGAGCAGTAATTTTAGAAGCATAAGGAGATTGGAGATTGAAAAACTGTATAAGGTTGACGCGTTTAAATTATATTTTTTATATAAAACGTTGACCCATCCTACTATACATCCTACTTTACACCGCAGGAATCTGAAATGGTGTGATTTGAAGAGATCGCTTTGGTCACGATTTCGTTCTCTCGCATATATGAAGACTTTGATCATTTCTTCATTTATAATCTTACCTACCTTACCTTGATACCTTGTTGGCTACAAAGTAACTTTACTCCAATGCCGAGCGTATAGTAGAGCACCATCTTCGTCGGTCTTGGACGATGTTCCTCCAGTTTCCCCGAACGTGTAGAGATCGTAGATCTTCTTCAACCGCGTGCAGCCAGCGAGTTCGCGGCCGCCCACGAAGTCGCCTACCTCTACCGGGTTCTCTGCTGAATATTGTTTTCGCTATTCTTTCTTCCGACATTCGCACTACGTGTCCAGCCCACTGAAGTCTGCCGTATTTTATACGTTTCACAATATTCGCATCTTCGTACACTTGGTACAACTCGTGATTCATGCGTCTGCGCCACACTCCATTTTCTTGTTTCCCACCGAGAATTGTCCGCAGCACTTTGCGCTCAAAAACTCCAAAAGCTTTTCGGTCTACCTCCTTTAACGTCCACGCTTCGTGACCGTAGAGGGCAACCGGAAGAATCAGCGTCTTATACAGAGCGAATTTTGTTTGCGTTTGCAAGTTACGGGACCTAAGCTGGCTACGCAATCCGTAAAAGGCCCTATTCGCAGCTGCAATACGCCTTTTCACTTCACGGGAAACGTCATTGTCACATGTCACAAGTGTTCCAAGATAAACAAATTCTTCAACAACTTCAAATACTTCCCCATCAATCACTACCTCAGCACTAACATCACTAGGCCTGCTTCTGTCTCTACCCGCTATCATGTACTTCGTCTTGGTAGAGTTAATCGTCAAGCCTATCCTCGCTGTCTCTCTCTTCAGAGGAGCATAAGCTTCCTCCACTGCCCTACGATCGATGCCGATGAGATCAATATCGTCCGCAAAACCGAGGAGCATGTGCGACCGTGTGATGATAGAGCCATTCCTCTGCACGCCTGACCTCCTAATCGCTCCTTCGAGTGCAATGTTGAACAATAAATTTGAAAGAGCATCCCCCTGCTTCAATCCATCCAAGGTCACAAACGACGTAGACACTTCGTCCGCGATCCGAATACTTGATTTTGATCCATCCAGCGTTGCGCGTATCAGCCTAATTAGTTTCGCCGGAAAACCATGTTCTGACATTATCTGCCAAAGCTCATTTCTTTTCACTGAATCGTACGCTGCTTTAAAACCAATGAGCAGATGGTGGGTCTGCAAGTTATATTCCCGAAATTTATCTAGGATCATCCGCAGGGTAAACATTTGATCCGTCGTTGATCGGCCCTCACGAAAACCAGCCTGGTAAACGCCGACGAAGGACTCCTCAAGAGGTCGCAGACTGTTGAACAGGACACGCGACAGTATCTTATACGCCGAATTTAAAAGGGTAATACCTCTGTAATTGGCACACTCCAGTCTGTGCCCTTTCTTGTATATTGGGCATATGAGGCCATCCAACCAACTAGTGGGCAATTCTTCATCCTCCCAAATCTTTATAATAATCTGATGGATTGATTGATGTAGCTGCTCGCTTCCGTGCTTAAGAAGTTCGACCGGGATCTCGTCCTTCCCAGCAGCCTTGCTGTTTTTCAGCTCCTTAAGGGCCTTTTTAACCTCATCCAGTGTTGGTGGTTCCACTGCTTAACTGTCATCCATTATGTTAACCCTGTTCCTGGGTGCTCCTTCGCTGCTACCATTCAACAAATCTTCGAAGTGCTCCTTCCACCTGGCTGCCACCATTGTTTTGTCTGTCAGCAAATTTCCTTCCCGGTCATTGCACATGGCGGGCACTGGCGCAGTCTTGTGCCGCGCGCCATTGACAGTTGCATAAAATCTCCGCATATCGTTCCTGTCCATACTTTCCTGCGCTTCAGCAATAACACTCTCTTCGTGTTGCCGTTTTTTCCTGCGGTGGATTCGTTTCTCTTCAGCTCTTGCAACCCTGTACCGCTCTCTGTTCTGCCGGGTACCGGCCACTAGCATTCGACTTCTGGCGGCATTCTTTTCGTTCGTCGCTCGTTGGCAGTCCTCGTCAAACCAACCATTACGTTGGCGTCGCTGAGCGGTACCAATCACCTCTTGCGCTGTTGTTGTCACTGCTTCGTGGATACTTCCCCACAAGCTGTTGACATCTCCAGATCCGTTGGTCTCTCCTATCCTCTCGTCTAGCTTCTGGTGGTACTGTGCAGCAACCCCTTCGGCTGACAAGCGCTGGATATTGAAACGCATCGTCCTGTTGTTTCTTGAACTCGTGACGCTGGATAATCGCGCCCGAATTTTAGCGGCTACAAGATAATGATCCGAGTCGATGTTCGGGCCTCTGTAGGACCTCACATCTATGACGTCCGAGAAATGTCGCCCGTCGACCAGCACGTGGTCTATCTGGGAGCAAGTGTCACCACTCGGGTGTCGCCAGGTGTGTTTTCGGATATTCTTGCGTGCGAAGTAGGTACTGCTGATTGCCATCCCTCTAGCAGCAGCGAATGTCACAAGGCGCAGACCATTATCGTTGGTAACAGAATGAAGGCTTTCCGTTCCAATGACAGGCCGAAAGAAACTTTCTCTGCCGATCTGCGCATTTGCATCTCCGATGACTATTTTGACATCTTGTTTTGGGCACTCTCCGTAGGCCTTATCAAGGCTCTCATAGAACTCATCCTTCATGTCATCGGGTTTGTCGTTCGTTGGCGCATAGATGCTGATCAGGCTGTAGTTGAAGAACTTGCCCTTCATCCTCAACACACAGATTCGGTCGCTTATCGGCTTCCACCGAATAACTCGCTTCATCTGCTTCCCGATCACTATAAAGCCAACTCCGCGTTCTGCCTTATCGCCGCCGCTGTAGTAGATGTGGTACTTGAACGAAGTGTTGGCGATGGGATCCACCGCTCGGAATTCGCGTTCTCCGGTTTTGGGCCAGCGTATCTCCTGGATAGCGGCCACATTAACGCCGACATTCCGGAGTTCACGAGCCAGGAGCCCAACACGTGCGGGTTCATTCAAAGTTCTCACGTTCCAAGATCCGACTTTCCAATCGTTGTCCTTTATTCGTTGCCGGGTCTGTTGCCGTTGAATCAATCCGTTTACTCTACTATTGCTTTTCTGGGTGTTTGAAGGTTTTCAGCAGGCTACCTTACCGGGGCCGCGCTGCCTACATTGCGTTGAAGGGGCTGCCTTCTTAGGTATAGCTGACGCAATACAGCATTTCATACTCAGCCGCTGGATGGCAGAACAGATGCTGTTTGAGCCGCACCTCCTTGGTGAACAGACGCTCGGATCGTACCTCCTCAATCTAGCTGAAGTCAGAAGGACAACAGTCCTCAGGCTGCACTACCAGCTAAGCACACAACTCTTAACTGGCGGTCTTTGTCATCGTTTGACCCGTGGAAGCATGAGGTAGGAACTTGTGAGGACCAGAGCTATGTTGGACGCTCTCCTTATCGACTCACCGTTTTGCAGCCCATTTATAATCTTACCCAACGTTTTATCTTATTACTGAATAAGTCATCGATATGTCGCATGTATTGGTTCTCTTTTACATTTGATCATTTCTGGCGGGACACCCGTAATCAGTTTCCGTAACACACTGATAGGGCTTGCGTCTATTTTCTTGCAACTGTTCATCATGTTACCTAAGAAGCCGTGATTTGAGGTACCGCATGCATGGGTTTGGTGTCACTTCCGGCCCGGAACCGGTTGCGAAACACTACCAATAGTCTCTTAAATAGTCTGAGCCTATTTGCTTGCTAAAGTTTATTAGGTTATCAAAAAAGCCATGGGTTTTGTTCAATTTCATATTAAGCCGCTTTCGGAGGGAACTAGTTTCGGCACTACTGACAGTCCATAATGTGGTCTTAGCCTACTTCCTCAATAACCGGTCATCAAGTTGTCGAAAAAGCCGTGATTTGATTTGCCGCATGCAAGAGTTTTGTCAACTTTTATATTTGGCCACTTCCTGCGGGACTCCCGGAACCGGTTCCAGAACACTACCGGTTCAGATATGGTCTGAGACTGTTTTCTTGCTGACTGTTCATCAGGTTATCCAAAATGCCGCAATTTGATGTATCGCATGCATGGATTTGGTTGACTTTTATATTTGGCCACTTCCGGCGGGACTCCCGGAACCGGTTCCGGAACACTACCGGTTCAGATATGGTCTGAAACTGTTTTCTTGCTGACTGTTCATCAGGTTATCCAAAATGCCGCAGTTTGATGTGTCGCATGTATGTGTTTGTTACATTTTTATGTATGGCCCCTTGCAAGGGTACTGGTCCGGAACACGTAAATGGCCATAACTCCGGAACGGCTGGACCGATCCGAACCATTTTCAATAGGAAACAATGGGACCAGATTCCGCGTCGAATGAACCATCGGTCATTAAAATCGGTTGAGGTTTACTGCCAAAAAGTGATGTGAGTTTATTTGTACACACACATACACACACACACATACACACACAGACATCACCTCAATTCGTCGAGCTGAGTTGATTGGTATATGTGACTTGACCCTCCGAGCCTTCTATCAAAAAGTCGTTTTTGGAGTGAACATATAGCCTTTCCAGTACACTTAGTGTACGAGAAAGGCAAAAAGTGCCGAAGGAATTCTCGAAAGATAAACATTATAATATGTATACGTATATGTATTCACAAACAAATTTTTGAAGAAATTCTGAAGAAAAAATCATAATTAAATTGCCAAAACAGTTTTCGGAATACAAATACAATACAATACAAAGAAAGGCATCTCAATCAAAATGTCGAAGAAATTTTCAAAGGCATTTCAAAAGGAATTCCCAACGAATTTTCCGCATGAATTCGCTCTGGAATCACTGAAAAATATAAATAAATATCGATGATATTTCCGAAAAATATGCTAAATAAATACCAATTATATTGCTGCGGAAATTTCCTTTTCGTTGCCGAAGGAATTTTCAAAGAAATCGCCGAAGCAATATCAGAAGCAACTACCAAATTGCCAAATAAATTGACGAACAAATCTAAAATTCAAAACTAGAGAAATTCACAAAAGAATTACAATAACTTTTCTTTCCAAAAATGGCAAATAGAATTTCCAAAGGAATTGTTAAGATAATTTTCATAAGAAAGCTTTCAACCAAGATTTTTAACATGTTTTGCATGTTGTTTTCCGGTTTCGCTAGGACGAAAAACACAGAAGTTAACGAATGGGACTAGCAAGGGTTTATTTCCTTCAAGTAACACGAGCGCCCCAAGCGTTGGGAGATAAAAACCGCAAATTTAAACCTCTCGAATGGTGATGTTGTTTCGAGGATCTCATCACTTGAAAGCTATGATCAAACAGATTCATCAGTTCAGGCTTCAACTTATTTGATGTTTGTTTTATCTAGAATAATAAGGGGCTTGGCATCGCGTGATATAGTGGAAAGATCTGGTCTTCTCAACTCGATCGTTCGAAGAGTCAGACGTGTTTTTTTATAAGGACTCGACTATAATAGTCATTGTTATACGATCAAAAAAGATAAAATGCGTGTGCGGCAGTTATTTGTTTCACTTAAAATATTTAAGCCATTTTTTTTCTTGATTGTTACAATAGGAGAAGATACCGTGGAAGAAAATTATATTGAATATGTTAGAGTTTTTTTAATTAAACAGGTAAGAAATTATAAGAAATAATAAAAAGAAAAGCTAATTTTGAAACCATGAATTTGTAGTATTGTGATCCAAATAACTTGAAAACACTGCGCACCTGTGTTGTACAGCAGGTGCACGATTTTCCCAAGGACTAGGTAATATTTTTGACCATCGCTGGTTGACCTTGTGCTAACCATATACACCATAGGGTATTGTACCAATTGGGCAAGTGTATCTATTTTGGGCACTTGCTGCTATAACTAAGTCAATTTTAAACCGATTGATTTGAATCTTTGTATAGAGTTAGGCACGTACAGTATCTAACTCTGTTCAAAAAATCAAATCAATCGGTTTGAAATTGACTTAGTTATAGCGGCAAGTGCCCAAAATAGGTACACCTGCCCAAATGGTACAAGACCCTATTCATTTTATTTATTAGGAGCTTAATGTGAAGGTGTCTGCAAAGGGTGTAGGAAATAACGACTCGCCAAGTTGTTCCTAGGGACGATTCCGAAGCTTAGCTGCTTGTAGGCCCGCCTCGTCGTCGAGCCAGCAATGGACCCTCGCGTACCCTGGGCCGAAGGTCATCCACGCCTTCTAAGAGGTGGTCGGACGTCGAATACCGCATTCACTTCTACGGTCTCAGAGGGAATCACCGGGGAGATAACCCGAGAGCTTCCCGCAAATCGCTCTTACCCCTAACACGGTTCCGGACGCCATTGTGAACAGTGAAGCCACTCCTCCAGGCTTGATAGAGGTGACCCTAGTGAAGGTGATCGGACTGCTTCGGTGGGTATCTCCGAATACTTTGCCGTCATCCAAGACCCACAGCGCTGTCGGTGTGGCACGAATCCGTCACCCCCAACCCATCCTCAGCAGCGCCTCGGGATAATCCTCGAGTTTTCGTTACGGGACCGCTGAAACCCTCGGCTTCGACGGATTCGTCAACGTGAAGATGCTATCCTGCCGCTGTATTCAGGTCAGATATACTAGATTATATAAGAATATCGCCAAAGAACCAAAGAAGATTATATAAGAATATCGCCAAAGAAGAGTTCATGTAAAAGATGGCAACACGGCTTGAGGTGGCTTAATCGGCTTTTTTGTGTCCCATGTTTAATTGTTTCAAAAATAGTGAACAAACGCTGATAAATGTGACTTTTACTGTGGATAGGCTCGAACAAATAGCAGTGCTCATCTTGAAGATAAGTATTTACTGAAAACTGAATAATTAGGCAAATAAAATCGAATTTGATTGAAGCTATTTTCTGGTCTTTTGATCATACTCAGCCTGTCATGAAGTGATGTGTGATTGTATTGTTGCTGCTGCTGCTGTTGTTGTGTGCCCGGTTGACTGCTGCTGTTGCGCCTATATCTGTATTCAATAGCCTGTTTATCGCAAGTATTCGTACTCTGTTCCGTGGTTCGAACATCACAACGAGAATCTGCTCGAATCGTTCGTAGATCTAGTACGTTCTGATTGTACACAGAAAAAAATGTGGTTCTGCTTTGCAGGCATGGTCCAACTCTCAACGTTTACGGCTGTGCTCAGACAGTTTGTATCTGATTGAGAAGGATGAGGTCGGAAAGAGGCAGATTTAACGATCAAACCGAAAGTGAAATGAATAAAGAAGGCAGCTTGTGTGATTAGTAGTACCGAGGAACCTTTGAACAGGAACAAAGAAACAGATCTAAAATCAGCTGTTTGGGTGAATGTTGTATTTGCTGGTATCCTTTCCATTGACATTGGTTGAGATTTCAAAAGATTAGAAAGTTTCGCTTCAGAACATAAATAAAGCCTTTTCACAATATTATTAGTAAATTCGAGGTTCATTCACTGTTGAAGAATATTTATTTCACTGTTTGTTCTTATTGTATCTAGTGCATGTCTTATTCAATATTTTAGTTTTTTTTTCTTTAAAGCATTTTTTTCTGTTTTACCTTTCTCGTATGATTTTAATTCGTTTAGATAGCTATTATTGAAACTGTGTTGTGTGTGAATATGGAGAACTCAAAAGTTGTTTGTACAATGTGTAAGCAAGGGAACGTCGATGAAAATGAATGTGTTACCTGCAAGTATTGTTTTTCTAGTTTTCATTTTAAGTGTAAAAATATTTCAGTTAAATCAATTCATTATCTGAGGAAAGTAGGCTACTTTTGTACTCCCCAAGTAACACACTTGTCACCGAAGAGTCACGGCGGCGCAGGTTTTTGTTGCGCAAAAGTCACTGTGACTTACTTCTAGCAAGTAAGTGTTTATTTGTTAGAAGTAAGTCACTGTGACTTCTGCGCAACAAAAACCTGCGCCGCCGTGACTCTTCGGTGACAAGTGTGTTACTTGGGTCCTCATTGCGCGGAACTATTCAAACGGATAATTGAAAAACAAGAACTGAAGTCGCCAATGAAAACCCTGGTAAGCGCTGAACTAAAATCTGCAGTCTCTAATATTGTGAATGAAATGAATACGGTCAAAGGGGATGTATATTCCATAACAACGGCTATTGAAAAATCTCAGGACTTTTTATCGTCAAAATTCGACATTATCGTTGCAGAATTGAATAAATTAAAATCAGAAAATGAAAATCTTAAACAGCAAGTTGTTGAACTTCAAAATTCGCAAATGATTTTAAAATCTACAGCAAATAAAGTGGAATGTGCTATTACCAAAGCTGATAATGATGCTATCGCCAACAATGCGATAGTATTCGGGTTTCCAACTAAGCCAAATGAAAATGTGCATGAACTAATTCACAAAACGGCAGAAGTAATAGGAACTCGTTTAAGCGATAATTCAATAGCTTCCGCAACTAGACTGTACTCGAGTAGAAAACCAAATGCGATTGTTCCAATAAGAGTAAAATTCAACTCTAAAACTGAAAAGGAATCCATGCTGCTAAGAACAAAAAAAGTTAAAGAGCTTAAGTCTACTTCAATCGATAAATTTCTCGTTGTGAACGGTCAACCTACATCTATTGTTATCCGTAATGAATTGACGTCATCCACAATTCAACTTTTGAAGGAGCTGCGTGGCATGCAGCAAAAGTATAATGTCAAGTACATTTGGCCTGGTAAAAATGGCGATATATTAATTAAAAAAGCCGAAAATTCAAAACCTTTAGTAATAAAAAGTCGCCTAGACTTTGAACGTGCAATCCGTAAGACTTGTTAGTATGTTTTTTTTTATTGTTAATTTTACTTGTTTTTTGTCCAATAATTTACAATGGCTGATTTAAAAAACTTATGTCACGATAACGTTGATGATTTCAACGCAAAAACAGTACGCTCTCACTCAAATGTGTTGCGAGTGTTACAATGGAATGTTAGAGGAGTAAATGAGGTAGGAAAGTTTGATACCATTTTGGAGTTTTTAGATAATTTGTGTGTACCAATGGATGTTATTGTATTAGGAGAAACTTGGCTTAAAGATGTTAATTGTTCGTTGTATAATGTTCGAGGGTATAATGCAACTTTTTCGTGTAGAGAATCGTCTTCTGGAGGTTTAGCCGTGTATGTGCGCAATACAATAGAATGTCAAACTATAGAAAATATGACCCTCCAAGGGCTGCACCATGTTCATTTGCGGCTTAAGCAAAATGGAATGTCTTATGATATTCATGGTGTATATCGCCCGCAGTCATTTGATTTCAGCAACTTTCAAATAATGTTAGAAAATTGGCTCTGTAATGCGCCCCAATCATGTCCAACATTTATAGTAGGTGATTTAAATATACCAATAAACTTATCGAACAACAATATAGTAATCAAATACATAAACCTTCTTGAGTCCTATTGCTTTCTATGTTCTAATACATACGCTACCAGACCGGTTAGTTCAAACATTTTAGATCATTTTGTGTGTTCATTTGAAAAGGCTTCCTCGTTGCAAAACGATACAATTTTCAGTAATGTTAGTGACCATATTCCTGTTGTTTCGACTTTAGCATTAGCAGGTCTAAATAACCGCGTCGAGCTTAGTAAAAAAATAGTGAACCATAATATACTAAATACTGAATTTAAAGCCTATGTTGATAGTATTGAAGTGATTGAGGATGTAAATTCTTGCATTAACGACATAATCAACAAATATAATAGTTTACTGCAAAGTTGCACAAAAACAGTAAAAAAACGAGTTAACTTGAAAGGTACACAATGTCCGTGGATGACCCTAGATTTATGGCAACTTATCAAAATAAAAAACAATCACTTGAAAAAGGTTAAACGGAATCCAGGCGATCGTCATGCAAAGGAAATGTTAGATCATATTTCGAAGAAGGTCGAAAGATGTAAGAAGGCATGCATAAGGGCGTATTACGAGAAAATTTTGAATAATACAACACATAGTAAATTATGGAAAAACATAAACCAAATATTTGGTCGGTTTAAAAATTCGAATAATACAACCTTAATAGTGAATGGGAGGAAAGTGAAAGATGATGCAGAAAAAATGTGAATTATTCAATGAATATTTTTCGACCGTAGGACACAACTTGGCTAGTAAAATTCCGATAGAAGGTAGACAAAATCCATTAACCACAGTAACTCCAATTAGAGAATCAATTTTTTTACGCCCGAGCTCGTCTAATGAAATCATCAATATAATTCACAACCTAAGCTCCAATAAATCCCCTGGGCCCGATAATATTCCTGCTAGTATAATTAAATATAATGCTACTACATTTTCGAACATTTTAAACACATGTTTCAATAAAATTATTGCTACTGGACAGTATCCAAGATGCTTAAAGGAATCCAAAGTTTGTCCAATATACAAGTCTGGTGATTCTTGTTTACTGGATAACTACCGACCTATCTCAACGCTCTCCGTGTTTAACAAAGTCTTTGAAAAACTATTAGCAAATAGGTTAGTAAACTTCTTTGAAAAGCATAACGTTATTTACAAGTTTCAGTATGGTTTTCGCCAGGCATGCAGTACTACAACAGCATTAACAGAATTGGTCGATTTTGTAGTAAATGAGATCGATTGTAGAAAAATTGTGGGTGCACTGTTTATTGATTTGAAGAAAGCCTTCGACACATTAAACCATGAAATACTGCTGAATAAACTCCGCTGCTATGGCGTGAGAGGACTTGTTAATGACCTATTTAGGAGCTATCTAAGTAACAGAACGCAGTTTGTTTGTATTAATGATAAAAGAAGTTCGATCAAGCCAATTTTAACAGGAGTGCCACAAGGGAGTAATATTGGGCCATTGCTATTTTTAGTGTATATAAATGATTTGGGAAATTTGTCACTGAGTGGAACACCAAGATTATTTACAGATGATACTGCTTTGTTTTACCCAGATAGCACGCCCCATTCAGTGGTAAATCGAATCAACCAGGACTTAGTAACTTTGAAAGTTTTCTTTTCAAGTAACTTGCTGTCACTAAATATTCAGAAAACTAAATACATGTTGTTTAGATCACCTAGGAAAAAAATACCGCCTCATTTGGATCCTGTACTTGAAAATACAGTGATTGATAAAGTTGATTCGTTCAAATATCTTGGAATACATTTAGATTCTACGTTCTCCTGGGAAACTCAGATAAAAAGTGTTGAGAAAAAAGTGTCTACATTGTGTGGAGTTCTTAGACGAGTTGCCTATTTTCTGCCGCGACATGCTTTATTAAAATTTTACTATGCACATATACACTCACAGATGCAGTACGCTATTATAGTTTGGGGCCGCGCTTGTAAATCAAAGTTAATGAGATTACAAACTTTACAAAATAGATGTCTTAAGATGATTTTTCAATTGCCGCCATTGTACCCTACAATTGATCTGTATGCCAACAATTCACATAACATTCTACCACTTTTGGGATTATGCGAATTACAAACACTTATTTTGGTACATAACATTACTTGTAACAGTGATACTCAAATATTATCTTTCCAATTAGAAGCCAAATTCACAATACGAGACAAGCTGGTAATTTAGCGCTTACTAGGGCGTCATCTAACCATGGCCAGAAGCGTATATCTTGCGTAGGTCCTCCAAAGTATAATGCATTACCTAACGAACTAAAACACATAATCAGTAAAAGCCAATTTAAACTAAAAATTAAAAAATACCTGAAAGGGAAAATCAACGAATTTATGCTATAAGCTATTTAAGCCATGTCGAGTTGTTTAGTTAAACTTTAATTATTACCATAAGTATTGTCATAAACGGGATCCCTTAAAAGGAGATAAACTCCACTGGGATTCCATTTTTTTTAATTAAGTTTTCACTCTCTTTTGTATAATCATATTATGTTTCTTGTATAGTTTCCTCTCAGCTCGTACAGTACATTTGTATATAATTGTTTCTTTATTGTGTTGCCAGTCGAGCTGAGACAGTTGTGTCCACTACCAGGAAGCTCTCCACGAGCTTTTTGGTGTGGGGGAGAGTGGCGGGTATTTAAAAAAGAAAAAAAAAAAAGGAAACGACGCGTCGATGAAGTGCACGAGAATTATTGTAGGTTGAAAAGGTAGAGATAGCACGCTACTAGGAATCTATCTATATAAAATGTAGTGGCATACGTGGGACCGCGCATAACTTGCGAACGGAAGGTCCGTTTTTGGTCGTCTTAGTTTTGTTCTTTTAGTATTCATCCAAGGAAGGTTTATGGGGCAAATAACATGCAAAAATTGAGAGTTTTTAAAAATCGATCTTCCATACATTTTGTGAACGGGGAATTGGTCTTGGATAGAAACTTGAAACGTCAAAAAACGCAGTAGGCAAGACAAAGATTGCCGGGTACAGCTAGTAGTTTTCAAAATCGAAACTAAGCTTTCAATAACGAACACGCTCAAACCGCTCAGCACTAAGTGCATAATTTCCAGACTGTACCAAATATGTGTAACCCTTACACATTCACAAAATCAGCTCCTGCGTCCACAGAACCGAGAAATTCACAAAAATGTTTGTACGGCAATCTAGCTAAGTTTACTAGTGACCTTGGTAAACAAAAAATGTCGACATTTCGCATCTAGAAGAGTGTAAGAGCTGTTTTTGCGAATGTGTAAGGGTTACACATTTTTGGTGTAGTCTGGAAATTATGTACTTATGAGTAGGGCGGCTTACACATTATTAAGGTGCTCAGTGGTTTTAGCGTGAATAAAAATGAAACCATCTCATTCTTTCTGTTATCCGTTAGTTTGAAAAAATATCCCTATTTTCGGTTCTTGGAGTTGAGTGGGAGTAATGAAAACGGTTTATCGTTGTCTGATCGGATCGGGTACGGTTTAAAAAGTGGATGGACTCGCCTTGAGGGGTCTCGCCGGGATAGTTCTTGATGGTCCACATGTGAGTAGACTTTGACCATTCACTTGGCGCATAAGTGGAAACAGTCGTTTATAACATTCTGACCGCGTGACACGTAACCGTTACAGGTTATGGGATTTCACTTAATTTGGGGATGCTGGGTGGATGTTTGGGCGTCAGGCGTCAGGCGTCTCCCTTTGTTGACGAAATCGGCACGGCCCAGGACGAGACCTGAACGATCGTGCCGAGAAGGGTCCCTCCTTTGCGGTTAAGGCCAACGGCGTGAGGGAATCATCTTGGAATGGACGATGGCGGTTCCTTTGCTGTTAGGCTCGGAAGCCATCTTGACTTTCGAGCCGCCGTGTGTATCCGTTTTATATAAACGGATATGAAGTCCTATAGGGAATTGGAATGGGACCGCCAGGGTGGTCTATTTATAAACTCTTGACCTATTCACCTGAACGAAGGCAGATTTACATCCCACATCCGTCCCCTGATGAGAGGGGGGGTATTGAATATTGCACTGCACTTTACTAAATGGTCTCAACACACGGACGCCTGTTACTATTCTGGCTAATCTAAAAAAATTCAGGATGGCTGCGCCCATGGACAATCATATTATGACCTATTGACCAATCCAAATTCCTGTGTGGTAGTGGTTTGTGTTCAGATTTCCCGTGTTATTCTATCTGTAAGAACTTTGTAAACATCTTTTGTTCTCACTTATATGGATAGGCTTGCATTAGGTTTCGTGAGACATTTTTTGGACAACTCAATTCCCTCTCAAGCCATAGCGACTGCCATCTTAGCACGCTTTTGTACCAGCACTCAATCACTGTTCAGCAACGTTATCTTTTCAACAGTGGTATGGCTTCTCGCTATAGGGTGGGGCCTACTGTATTATTATAATTAAAAACGTGGATTTTTTCAACGACAAACACTCATACAAACGAAATTCTGCAAATTGGAACAAACCGGTTACAAACTTTTGTAGGGTGACTTGTATAGGAAATATCGGATCCAACATAAAATGCTTCAATCTATCAAATTTGATATGGTAAAACGAAACATTTTGCATGAGTCGTTAATTTAGAAGTTAATTTACCAATTTACCCTATGATTGCTTAAAAATATGTCCACGCTTAGGCTTGCAATCAAAAAAGCCCAAAATTGCATATTTTGCCCTATAGATTGGAGTATAGCTCTAAATTGTGACGTGCTAGAGAAAATCTGTGCCCGGATTCGGATTCAGCGGACCAAAATCTTTCGGAGACACATAAGTTTGCTCTTGAGATAAACCAATAGTTATTTACGCTGTGTAATATCAATGTGTAATATCACTTTGTAGTTCTTTCAATCTTTTCTATATTTCGTTCGATTAAGCCGTGATATGATTTAGATATACCTATTTAGAAAAAAAAAAAAAGGGAAGTAAAATAAGGTCGGAGTGTAAATAACAGGAGTAAATTCAAAATGTACAGTTATTGATGTTCAACACAGAAGTAGTCTTATGAGCTTTTTGATGTTAATTGATTAAAATAGCTGTAGTCAACACAATCTTGTAACGTTTCAATTTTTGTATCTTATCACAATAATCCAACTTCACCACATAGTAAATTGTACGAAATAAAAATGTAATAATAATCTCCGAAACAAACCGAAGAAAAACAAATCTCAAAAATCGCCAGATCAGCTACTGAACTTTACTCACCGAAAGCGACTTGCCGCGGTAGCCTGTTATCTGCTAGGAAGCGCAATCTTCGTTTCACCTCTCTGTGGTGGCGGAAACAGGACCCAGCAGCCGAATCAGCCCATCCTGGCGCAAGGAAACCACTGACTGCCTGATCCGCTTTGATATGTTTCGGTGATTTTTAATCCCATGGACCTCGCTCTCGTGTTGGTCTTCGTTCCGGGTTGGTGACGAAAAGTACTTACGATTATTTTGGAGGTTATTTTTATTTTGCTAGCTTTATCCTGTTCTGCTACTTGGCGGGTAGAATAGTCGTCGACTCGGTATGAATTCTCTTTATGCTTAGTTTGTTTGTATTTCGGTTTTCATAAGGTTTGTCTAATTCTTTTTCTGTCCGTTTTTGTTTCGTTCGACGCTGATCCTGTTGGTAACCATGTGACTGGAAGGTTGTTTCCGGCTTGAGAGAGTTGATTCGCTGCTCAGTAAATAGAAGTGCCAGTCGGCGGATTTTATTTTCCGTTTCTGTTGGTTCGTTTGATTAGGTGACATTAAAACGATGTTCAAGTTAGGAAATGTTTCAACGAAAAATACCGAACTCGGAATTGAAAAACATGCTGAAGATCTTGAATATGAACACCGTTTTATAATGTTAACGATTTTACTGAAGCGTTATTTCTTTTCATTCATACCTGCTCTTGGTCTTCAACTAGAATACTTCTTAAATATCTTCCCCGTACTCAGTTCCAACTAGACCATCAAGCATACGAACCACAAAGATCAAGCGTAGAAAATATCGCATCACACTCTCCCTTTATATTTTGATACTGCTTCTCGTCTACCGCTTCAACCTTCAAATGTTGGAAAAAGAAACGACGAACTCGCTGTCTAATCCACTACGAACGTTATTGTATGTAGTCCTTCTAACCTCCAGAGGAGTTCCGCCGCCTGCTTGCAGATACGACGAACACAGCAGCAGCGCCACGCTGCTGATGCTGCCGAAGGCGATTATGACCAAATATTTGCGGGATTTATTCACACCTGAGTGATTTTGAATGCGCGTGTAAATCATTGAGCAGGAGCAGAGCACCATCGACCGTCGACCGAGAAGTCCGAACGAAAGGAGGAGCAAAGGAGCATTTTTTTCTCATTCAGCTGGCGGCGGCGGCGTTTGTGAAGTCGAGCTTTTCGTGCTTTGCTAAGGAGCCTGTGATGGGCTTTGAATATTTGTACGCCAAAGGATCTCAATAAGATATTGCGATTGCGTTCTATTATTGGCATACAAGTAGATTCGAGATGAGGAGGTGACAAAATGGTTTCGGTTTGCCACTCGACAATGGAGCGGTGCGAGGGGTTCTTTGATGTTTGGAATCAGGATTTGGTGAGCATGTTGTAGTTGCTTCTCCGTGATCTATGAAGACCAAACGCAATAATATGAAGCAGCGATAGGGATGTAGATTGTTTGATTTTATATGTGATTTTGACGTTTTTTGGACATATTGTTTGCGAAATTTTTGTAAGGGTGAAAGAGAAAGAGAGAATTGTGAAATGTGACATGCACTAAATTCATCAAAAAATTTAAAAAACTTGAACATAAAATGAATATAAAACCCCTGAAACTTTTTTTAATGAACTATGAACTCAAAAGGGGATAAAATGTTCCCCATTTTTGTGGAATACATCACAAGACATGGCCAGTGCTGTTATGGAAAAATCAGAGCTGATTACTCAAGGTTTTTAAATTTCAGCGCTCCATATACTGTTTCGTTTCCAAAGAAATAGCTTCACTATTGCGCCTAGTGATGAGTTCCTCCGTAGAAACTCTTCCATGCATAATTATTTCACGTTTTCTGTAATTATCGCGGAGTACACATTGCTGCTGGAATTTGTGAGTTTTGCAAGACTTTTTCTTAAAATTTCTATTAAGTTCTCAAGGATTACCTCCACGGACACCAGATCAGATATTTTTTTTGGGATTCTTTGGAATTTATCAAAACATTTCTGGAATATTTGCAGAATGAAGATTGTCGCAGGAATTTTTAGTATGATTTGAGCAAGAATTCTTCTGAAGTCCTCTCAGTATCCCTTCAAAATGCATCCCTGTCCATGGATTTCTTTGTAAGTTTCCAGGGATTCCTTCAGATGTACTTTCAGGAATTTTCCGTGGCACTTCTGCAGTAGTTTATCAAGTAATTAATCAAAACAATAATGTTGAAACTCGTTAGCGGATTTTCTCACGAACTTCTTGCATAATTCCTTCTGATATATTCTTTATTAATTCAACGGACTTTTTTGGTCTAATCTCTAATAGAATGACAAATTGATACATAAGTACATCGAATGCGTGTTATCAGTTGTACCTCATTCGAAGAGGGTATTCTGCTTAGAGGGTTCGAAAAGTCGGTTCAAGAACATAAGTACATGCTTGTATGTATTCATTCAAACATTTTTGAAGGAATTTCTCATGTTGTTCTAACTTTTCCAGAAGTTTTTCTTTGGGATTTCTCTGCAAATTCCCCTTAAAAATTTTCAAAAAAATCTATCAGGAATTTCGCCAGGGGTTTCTTTAGGGACTCGAAACGTTTCTTCAAAAGATGCAATTCCAGGAGAATTTTGTTCACAAGTAGACCTGTGCGCCGCCGCGCCACGCCGCCGCCGCCGACACTTTTTGCCTCACGCCGACGCCGACCGTGATATCGGCGGCGCGCCATATGCCGATGTTTGTCACGCCGCCGATTTTCATTTTTCACGCCGGTGATCAGTGCACGAACAAAATTTTGTTTACATTAAGTTGAGATAAAATACTAAAACTCTTTCGAAGATTTCTCTAATATTCCAATCAAAGAATTCTTCCGAAGTTCCTATAGAGATCTCTTCAGGAGTTTCTTCAAAGATGTCTCCAGTGGTTCCTTCAAATATTCAGAGATGCCTCTAGGAGTTTTAACATGCTTTTTTTCAGAAGATCGCTCAGGAAAATCTCGACAGGAGTACGATCAGATTTTTTTCAGGAGGTTTCAGGGATTCCTCCTAGAAATACATCCGAGATTCATCCAGAAGATTCATCAGGGGATCCATTAAGACAATGGTCACCAAACTGCGGCCCGCGGGCCGCATGCGGCCCTCGACCAGGTTTTGTGCGGCCCGCGAACTGATTTTGAAATGTATTAGAAAGTAGCCCACTCAGAGATTCCATAATAAAAATCAGAAATTTCACCATATTTTAAAACTTTCATGAGAATGAATATTGCCAATATCATGGAGAGTTTTTCAAAAGAAGTAAGACTTTTGAAAGTTTTACAAACTGTCAAAGCCTACTTATTCGAAATTTGTTTCGAAAATATTCGAAACTGTTGTTAAGAACGGTGTGTTTTGCTTAAATAATGAGTTTAGGCTAAATTTCATAGGTTTTCTGCTATGGACTTGTGCAGCACTCGTCATTAGCAATTTGTTTAATTTCACAAAAATAAAATTAAAATAAATTATATTTTGTTTTTAGCGGCGAAAAAAATATTGTATTCGATATATGTACTTTATATTCAACACTTTTACCAAGAAACTATTCCACAAAAATTTACAAAATATTTGCCTACAATTTCTTACAAAAGGAAGAGTTGTCCAAAATTTCGAAATTTCGCTAAAAACATCAGGGATTGGGCAAGATACTCTTCATTCTCCCTAGTAATACTTTTGCGAATTCCTTTTAATATGTGTATCTATACTAAATCGGCTACAAACATTGCTCAGAAAATCTTTTCTACAGGTTTTTCTTCATTGGCTTCCTAGAAAATTAAGCAAGAAAAACTTTAAAAAAGTCAACAAGGATTTCCCCAACAGTGTCTCCAGGCAGTTTTTCGGAATTTCTTCCGAGAACCTATAAATCCCTACAAATCACTCTTAAATTTATCAACATACACGACAACTTCCAAAAAACCTCACGGTTCCAAGATTATTTTTTTTCGAATAAAGGGTTCAATATACTTTTCAGGAAATACCTAAACTGCAGTT
The DNA here is from genome assembly GCF_035046485.1 of Aedes albopictus. Lineage (NCBI taxonomy): Eukaryota > Metazoa > Arthropoda > Insecta > Diptera > Culicidae > Aedes > Aedes albopictus. The sequence goes on from NC_085138.1 coordinate 334,211,837, forward strand.
AAAAACTCCATTTATAAATATGTCAAAATTGGATCCAGGAGTTTTACAAGAAATTTGTCCGTGCTCGTTTCTAGGAATTCCACAATTCTGCACTTATAATCGGCACTTTAAGTACCTACGTCGTAAGTTTATCTATAATATTCATGAAGAGGTACATTTTGTTCGAGTCAGCGTCGCTATTGCTTATTTTTCTTATGACTTTTAAGTGACTAGTCTGAAATAGTTTACTCACCATTATTAATATCAAGAACTACTGTATCTAAATATTGCGGTCTTGAAAACCTTATAACTTCCAGGATTGTTCCAAGTGAAATAAAATTTTCTAATTACTGCAGGTTGTTAAGTTATTTGCTCTTGTGCAATATTTTCAAAAGAATAAATAAATGGATCTTGAAAATGGTTGAAAATACACTTTGGAATGTATTGCGGCCCGCAGTCTTATTTAAAAATTCAATTTTGGCCCGCAAAGGCAGTTAGGCTGAGGATCACTGCATTAAGAGGTCCTTCAGAGATAAGTCAGAGAGTTTCTCCAGGGATTTCTTCGGAAATTCCTTCAGGAATACATACAGGAGTTTCTTTAGAAATTAGTCCAGGAGTTTCTTCAGAGATTCCTCTAGGAGATCTCTCAGGAATTCCTCTAGAATTCCAACAACGGGTTTCTCCTGGCATTCTGTGTTCTTCAGAAATCACTCCAGGAGTTCTATCAAGGGTTCCTTCAGGAAATCTTTCCTGGAAATTTTTCAACAATCCCTCCTGAAATTCCTTCAGGGATTCCTCTCAGTATGCCTCATGGAAATTTTTCAGAAATTCTTTCAGGAGTTCTTTTGAGGATTTATCTAGGAGTTGCTTCAGATATTCCTACAGAAGTTCCTGAATAGATTAATTCATGAGCATTTTCAAGGATTCATGCAGTATAGTAGTTCTTTCAAGGAATGCTCCAGAAGTTCCTTCGGTGACCTCTTCAGGGGTTCCTTCAGGGATCTCCTCAACAATTCCAGGAGGATTCAGGAATGCCTCCAGGTGTTCATTAGGAATTCCTTCAGAGGTTCTTTAAGATATTTCAACAGAAGTTCGCTTGGGTATTCTTTCAGAAGTCCCTTCAGAGATTCTTTCAGCAGGATTCATAGATCCATAGATCCAGGAGATCCATCAAGAGTTCCGTTAGAAGTTCTTTCAGGAAGAAGGTCCTAGACATTAGTCTAGGAGTTCCTGCAGGGATTCCTTTTAAAGTTCCTTTAGAAATTTTACGTTGTAATGCCTTTCCCAGTCTTGATAAATTTCAAATACAGCTATTATTATATCTTGTCCGACGTTTCGGTTACATTAGGTACCTTCCTCAGGGACTCAAATATTGCTGATTTTTCGTCGAGTGTTGTTCTGTCGAACAGCAATTAACGATTTTTGGATTCGACTGCGATAGAATTTAACTTTGAAATGGATAATCTAGTCTTGACATTCGAAATCTAGTCCTGACAAAATTCGAATACAGCTATTTTATTAAGTTCTTTTAGACATTCATACAGGAGTTCTTACAGAAATAAGTCCAAGAGTTCCTTCATAGATTCCTCCAGGAGTTTCCGAGATTCATGAAGATGTTTCTTCAGAGGTTCTTCCTGATTTTTTTCAGGGATTCCTTCAGAAGTTCATTCAGAATCCTTCAGAATAACCTTAGGGGATTCCTCGAGAAGTTCATTTAGGAATTCATCCATGAGTTCTTCAAGGGATCGCTCTTGGGATTCTTTCTGAGATTTTCCCAGGAGGACTTACGAATGCACCAGGAGTTATATCAGAGATTTCTTACAGGAGTTCTTTCAGGGAATCTTGTTAAAGTTCCTTCGAGAATTTCCTTAGGAATATAATCAGGCATATCTCCAGGATATTATTTAGGGATCTCTCATGGAGTTTCTACAAGAATTCCTCAAGCATTTCCTTCTGGAATTCCTCCAGCAATTCTTTCGGGGACTCCTCCTGACAATCTTTCGGGAATTCCTCTTACAAATCCTGCAGGGATCCCTCTACCCAGAAAGATTCCCTCGGGAGATTCCGCTGAAAATCCTTCACGAATTCCACCTGGAAATTCTTCGGAGATTGCTACCGGAATTCTTTCAGGGATTCCTCCTGGCATTCCTGCAGCAATTTGCCCTGTAATTTCTTCGGGGATTCCTCTTGGACTTACTTCAGGGGTTCCTAATAGACTACCTGCGAACATTCCTCCTGAAACTCCTACGGGAATTCCTCCTGGAATTTATTTAGAGATTCTTCAAAGAAATCATTCGGAAATTCCTCCTGGAATTATTTCGAAGATTCCTCTTGGAATTCCTACGGGGATTCTTCCTAGACTTCCTTCAAGGATTCCTTCTGAAATTCTTTCAAGGATTGCTCCTGATATTCCGTCGTGGATTCCTCCTGGACTGCCTTTGGGGATTCCTCTTGGATTTCCTTCGAATATACAACTTAAACCTCCTTCTTGGAATTAATTTCTAGTACAATTTCTTCGGGGTCTCTCCTAGAGTTCCTTCAGGAAATCTTCCTGAAATTCCTTTGAAGATTTCTTCTGGAATTCCTTCGAGGATTCGTCCTAGACTTACATCATGGATTCCACCAGAATTTCTTCTCCGTCGTGGAGTTCCCTTGGAATTTCTCCAGGGTTTCCTCCTGGAATTTCTTTGATAATTTCTCTTGGAACTCCTTTGGAAATTCCTCCTGGATTTCCTCATGGAATTCCTCCAGCATTCCTCCTGGAATTCCTTTGATAATTTCTTCTGAAATTCATTCGGGATTCCTCCTGGAATTAATTTGGAGATTCCTTCTAAAGTTCCTTCGGGATTCCTTAGGGAATTTCTTCAGAAATTACTCTTGGAGTCAAGGATGGGATCATTCATTTGCAATCATTTACATTCACTTGCGAATAACTCGCTTCAGAAACATCGTAGCAAAAATTAATGTATGAAGCACTTTCTCATTTTTGTTTTATCTGGAACTTTGTAGAACAATGTACTAGCGTAGCGTCAATAATAAAGTTAACAGAAGGCAGCAAACGTAACTCTCCACGGCGTGAATGTAATTTACATTCACCGCGTGGAGAGTTGCCTTCACAGCTCGTTCATGAATTTGGTATGCGTGTTCGACCCTAATGCTATTCGGCGAACTATTAGATAAAACTGCAAGATTCAATCATCCATACATAGTTTTTTGATAGAATGCTTCTGAACTGAGATAGTATCAACTGAATGTATATCTTTGCAAATGAATGATCCCATCCCTGCCTGGAGTTCCTATGGGGATTCCTCTTGGAAATCCAATGAGGATTTCGGTTTGAAATCCTTCGGGGATTCCTCCTAGAAATCCTCCAGAGATTTCTCCTAGAGTTCCTTCGGAAGTTCCTCCTGGACTTCTTTCAGGGATTCCTCCTTGAATTCCTCCGGGGATTTCTCCTGGAGTTCCTTCGGAGATTATTTCTAGAATTCCTTCGGAGATTTATCCTAGAACTCTTCCTAGAATTCCTTCAGAGATTTTTCCTAGAGTTGCTTCTGGGATTCCTCCTGTAATTTCTTCAAAGTTTCCTCTTGGAATTCCTTTTGAGCTTTCACTTCCAAATTCTTCGGAGATTCCTCATGGAATTCCTCCTAGAATCTCTTCCGGGTTTCCTTCGGTGAGTCCTCCTAGAATTCCTTCGGGGATTCCTCCTTTCTGAGTTCTCCTGGATTTTTTTCGGGGATTCATCTTGGAATTCCTTCGGTCCTCTTAGATTTTTTTAGGAAATTTCACCGGAATTTATTCAGAGGTTCCTCTTGGGTATATTTCGTTGGTTCGTCCTCACAATTCTTTGGGGATTATTTCTTGAATCCTCTTTGAAATTCCCTCTGAAATTATTTTAAGGATTTTTGCTGGAATTTCTTTGATGTACTGCTTGAACTCCTTTGAGATAAGCGCAGGTATTCTTGCTGGATTTTATTTCGGAATTCCTGCGGGAATACTTCACAGAGTTCTTTCGGGGATTTCTTCAGGGGTTCCTCCTGTACTTCCTTCGGGGTTTCCTCTTGAAACTCCTTCGAGGATTCCGCTTGGAGTTCCTTCGGAGATTCCTCCCGGAATTCCTTAAAGGGGTTCCCCCTGGGATTCCTGCAGGAATTTCTTCTGGAATTCTGTATGGTATTCCGCCTGGACTTCATTTGGAGATTTCTCCTGGCATTCCTTCTGGAATTTCTTCGAGGATTTCTCTTGAATTTCCTTCGAGGATTCCTCCTAAAATTTCTCCGGGGATTCCTCCTGCACTTTTCAGGAATTCCTCGTGGACTTTAACGAGGATTCCTCCTGATTTTTTTTCAAGAGATTTCTCCTGGAATTCCTTTGAGGTTTACTCCTAGAATTCCTTTTGGGGTTTCACTTAAAATTTCTTTGGAGATTTCTCCTAGAATTCCTTCGAGGTTTCCTCTTGGAATTCTTTCGGCAAATCCTCCTAGAAATTCCTCAGGGATTTCTCCTGGAATTCCTTCAGAGATTCCACTTGGATATTTTTCGTTGATTCCTCTTAGAAATTCTCAAGGGATTCTTTTTCGAATTCACTTTGAAATTCCCACTGAAATACTTCCGAGGATTCTTTCTGGAAATCCTTTGGGAATTCCTGTTGGGATTTCTTTGGGGATTACTGCACAGAGAAAAATTTCTACTCAGTGGCTGAGTTGGTCTTACTCAGAAATCGAAAAATCCTTTGTTTTCTTACTCAGTTTCCGTTAAAAGTGGGACAACCCATTGCCAATGGGTTGTCCCACTTTTAGCCGAAACTGAGTAAGAAAACAAAGGATTTTTCGATTTCTGAGTAAGGCCAACTCAGTAATTGAGTAGAAATTTTTCTCGGTGTGCTGGAATTTGCTTGGAATTCGTGCTGGAATTTTATCGGGATTTCCTTATACAAATTCTTCTGGAATTCTTTCCGGGCTCCCTCATGGAATTCCTACGAGCATTCCTCCTGGAACTCCTTCCAGGATTACTCCTAAAATTCCATTGGGGATTCCTTCTGAAATTCCTCCGGGGATTCCTGCTTTAATTCTTTTGGGGAATCCTCTGGGAATTTCTTCGGGAATTCTTCATAAGTTTTTTTCCAGTGATCTCTCTAAGAGAGATTCTTGAACTACATATCAGTGATTTCAGCAGAAGTTCCTTAAGGGTTTCATACAGCAGTTCTTGCAGGGATTGTTCCAGCAGTTTCTTCATGGATTCTTCCAGGAGATTCTTTAAGGCTCCTCCTGGAGTTCTTTTGGAAATCATTTGAGGATTCCTTGAAAATAGTGTGGCCTTATTATCAAATTTGATAGCTTCTGAAGGTTCTAAGAAAATAAAACGAAAACTGTAGCAAAATCTATATTTTTGCCCTTAATTTGCAATGGAGTAATGAAACATGCACTAATACGGATACGGGTAATTTCACAATAGGTCTTATTACTTGGCCACAGTGATGGACCCGAACAGGAATAAAAAAGGTGTTCATTCAAACTTAAGGTTATAATTACACTGGGTCAACTATTTGACAAATAAACTCAAGAAAAAAAAAACATCTGTTTGACATTAATGAAACAAACAAGATGTTAGAGCATTGGTTTCTTTTTGGTCAAATACTTCAACCTGTGTACTGGCATAATAATAATTCATGTCATAAATGGTCATGAAAAAGCAAAGACTGAACTACAAATTCTACAGCGTAGAGACAACTTCTTTGTTTCGCCAATGTTGACATTACGGTCAAATTTTGGTCACGCCGATTCACGCCGCCGCCGCCGTCGCCGAAAGCTGCCACCGGCGTGCGCGTGACGCCGATGACGCCGCCGCCGAGCAAAATAAAGTCGGCGCACAGGTCTATTCACAAGTATTCGAAGATTCCTTCAGAAATGTCTCTCTTAGAAATACAGATTTCATTTCAGAAACATTTTCTAAAATTATTGCTAAAATTTTAACAGGCGTTCAGGCATTACTACATTTATTCAGGAATTTTCTCGGGCATTATTTAGCATTTAGCATTTATGGAAGTTCCTCATAGAATTTCTCTAATATTCCCTTTAGGTTTTAATCCCGGCATTGCTTTGAACCTTTCTTCAGGGATTTTTCAGATTTGTTTTGCAAAGATTCTCTCACGAGTTTCTGTGGAAAGTACTCCAGAATCTCCTTAACTTTTTTTGGAATTTATCACCAAATTTTCTCTGAATACCGCAAATTCCTCCAGAATACATTTTACAATGTCTTCAGTGGTTCTCTAAAGAATTCTTTCAGGATACTTTCTTAAATTTCTTCTGCAGGATTTCCTTCAAAAATTTCTCCAGGTACATGTTTTTGAGTACAAATTATATGAAGAAAATTCCTAGAATTTCTTCTGAGGTATCTCCAGGAGTTCCCCCAAGGATTCGTTCAGAAAATTTATTGGAGGATGTATTCAAGAATTCCACCTGTGCCTTTGTCTGCGATTTTTGCAGACATTTTTAAGAGATGATTCTTTCAGTAACTCCTCGACATTTTTTTTATTTTCAGGAATCTCTCCAGAGCTTTCTCAAGCATTTTTGCCTTGCAATTGCTTGCAGATTTTCTTCTTATACCTCAGAAATTGCTTCAGGAACCTTTGTCCAGGAATTCGTCCAAACATTTTCAAGAATTGATACAAGGAGTTTCAATAGGATTTATAAGGGACTTATTGAAACACGCTTCCAGGAATTTTTCAGATATTTTTTTTAGAGATTACTCAAATAATTCATCAGTAATCTTATGCAACTCTGGGAGAGCTTCTAAAAAAATCCCTGAACACGATGTCTTTAAAGGCATTCCAGGTGATAATTATGATGTGGTTCCATCATATGAAACAAGTATGACCAAGAGAAATTTCTAAGAAATTTCTGATGGAATTCCTCACAAAAAATTTGGAGAAGCCCTGGAAGGGGTTTGTAAAGAGTTTTGTTTTTCTAAAAACTCCTTGGAAGAACTTTCGAAGAAATCCCATGGAAAAATTCCTGAAGAAATCCCTAAACTTCCTAAGCAGTCTTTGGAGATGAAAACATCTTCTGAAATAAATTTCAGAAGATACCCCAGCAGGAATTACAGAAAGATCCGTGATCCGTGATCAAGAAGGCGGATTTTCCCCTTAATTGTTAAACAAAGCATCAATAAACTCCCTTCAGGAATCTTAGAAAGTGCTTTTGTATAAATCTTTGGAGGACAGTCCACAGAAATCCCAGGGAAATTCTTGAAGGAACCCCAGGAGGAATATCTTAAGAAAATCCTTTAGAAATTTCACGGTAAATCCTTGAAAGACTTTTCAATAAATACTGAAGAATGAACAGGAAAACTTCTGAAGAAATCCTTCGATAAAATTTTTAGAAGATTTTCCGAAAGCATTCTGAAAGCAAATCTGAGGATGAATTTCTGAAAAAAAAACCTGAATACTTGGAGAAACGCATAGATAAGCGTCTGTAAAGATCTCTATGTAAAACTCTTGAGATTTTTCTTAAAGATTTTTTGTAGAAATTCCTAGGAAATATTTTTGAATAGAATTTATTAGAGAACATGTGAAAAAATATGGGATCATTCTCAGAGGAAATGCCCGATAAATTTGTGGGGTAATACATCAAGGAATATCTGGAGGGAATCCTGAATTAATCTTCAATGGCATTTCTGTCCGAATCACTGAAAGTGATAATTCAAGAATCTTCGGATGATTTTCTGGATGAACCCCTGAAGGAATTTCTGGACACATTCATGTGAGAATTTCCAAAGGAATCCCCAGAACAATTCATGAACAAATGGCTAGCGGAATTCCTGAAGGAATTTGTGAGGGAATATCTGGAAAATTGTATGAAGAATTTAATGGAAAAAATTATTTGAGAATCATTGAAATAATTTCTAAAGAAATCCCTGTAAAAAAAATCTGAAGGAATCCCTGGAGAAATTGAACGAAACCTTAGAAAAATTTCTAAAGTAATTCCTGGTGGAATTTCAGGGTGAACCCATAGCAATCTACCTTGTACAAATCTTGGAGAGGGAATATATGTAGGATGCCCTGCAGATTTTCCTGGAAGAATGAAAAACACAGCCGGAGGAGTTTCTTTAAAAAGTAATGGAGTAATTCATGCATAGAAAAGGCGAAAAGGGAGGGGTTTTGTTTATTTTCGGTAAAAGGTAGAGAGACGCCTAGTACATGAACTTGAGCAAAGAGAGGGGTTTCACTCCCGAAACCCCTCCCTTGTGCAAGGGCTTTAATTTATTGACTTTGTGAGAAACCCGTAGAAGATTTTCTTGGACTTATAATCCTTGAAGAAATTTATGGAGGAATTTCATAGAAATTTTTTTAAACAATCTTCAGGAAATTTTGCAAAAGAATCTGTAAAAGAATTTCTGAAGGAATCTTTGTAAGAATTTCTTAAGAAGTCTGTAGAAGATTTCCCAACAAAAAAAACCTTGGAGAAATTTCTGGAGGATCCTTTGATTTCCTTAAAAAATCGTTGAATGCACTTCTAAGGAAATCCGTAGAAGATTTTCTGAAAGAATTCTCATACGGATTCATGAAAAAATCTACTGAGGTTTTTTCAAGGAAAATCGTAGGAGCTTTCCTAGAGGAATTTTTGGAGATTTTTTTTTTAGAAAATTCTGATGAAACTTTAGAAGAAATTCTGAAGCGAGGCTTAGAAATGTTGGAACTTTCAATGAAATTCATGAATGATTAAAAAAACTGAAGAAATTCATGGAGTAATTTGGGAAGGAATCTAGCTAGGAACATTTCTTTAAAAAGTTATAGAATAAAATTCTAGAGTAATCCTAATGTAATTTGTAGAAAATTCTAAAGAAAACGAAGAATTTTATAAAGGAATCAAAGGAAGAATCCCTTTTTCTGAAGCAATCGCTGGAGAAAGTTTTGAAAATATGAGGAATCACTGGAGAAAATTTCCAGATGCAAGTTTGATACATTTTTTAAAGAGCGCGATGAGGAATTTCAGGAGGATTTTGTGGGGTTATCCCTTGGGAAATTCTAATTATAAAAAATCACGTGACGAATGTCTGAAAAAATCCCAGAAATATTTGATTTTGTTTGTAGGAATTTATGAAGGAAACCGTGGAAGAAGTCCAAATAGCACAGAATTATTGTTTTTTGTTGCACGTGCAACTCACAAAGGTAACTTTTTTTTTCTACATATACCGTCAGTGTATCAGTAGCCGCTCATGACCCAATAGCCGCTCACTGTTGCAAAAATCAAGTTTACACGCATAAATACACTCTTTTCGGTGCTGATATTCTTGGACAATATAAATTAGAAGAGAGCAAAGCCATTTTATGCAATATTTACCGGATAACATAAATTTTAAAAACAAAACAATGAAATTTTTTGAGCGGCTATTGGGCCCAAAACAACTGTAGGTAATTTCATGTGTTCCAATAACCGCTCACGCAAAAAAAATACGTCAAAATCGTAAAATCTGCCGATTTAGTACACAGTGTGTTTAACCCCTATCATACACTCCTACGGAACAGGAAAAAATAATTGTAAAAACATAGAGTTGCAAAAATAATGCACTTTTCCGCAAAAGTCTATTTAAAAGATGGCATAAATTTGTTCGTGAGCGGAATTAGGACCACTTTGGTCTCACACCAAATGTAATATAATCATGTTTTTATGACAAGTTTTATTTAAGTCTTGATTTGTATCTGATTGTACTTAGATTGAACTAACATAAAATGGAAAAAATATTACAAATTTTTCAGTAAAATCGTGGTATACTTTATTTCGAGATCATTGATAGATTCCTTTTCTGGTCTTATTCAATACCGAAAAAAATACTTAATACTTAGATAGATTACTTTAACGATTTTTAGCGTCATTCTTGCAATATATCTTGCAGATTACTTGAGGGATGTTTGGTGCTATGGATATCCATTACGAACTATAGAGAAGAAAAAAAGAAAAAAGAACACCTTTTAAACTCTTTGCCTGCCTTGTTCTTATTTATTTTATTTGAAATTGTGAAGTGAACGCAAAGTTTTAGATGTGCCGCGGTGCACTTGTTGAGACTTTGTAGTGCAGCAAGTGCACCGCGGTGCACGGTCTGAAAGCCCCCGTTTTATAGAATTGGCCGGCGGGCCTCTACGAGAACAGAACAAACGAGGACCCTCGATCAGAATTGGAAGACACATAGCTTCGACAAGGCGATCTTTGTCGAGGCGCTGTGGACAAACAGTGGTGTACAGTAGCTGAGACAAGCGATAGCAATGCAATGGCCTGTGACGCATCAATGACTAGAAAATTGGAGCCCAGGAGCCAACGACGGTGCCCAGCCTACTGGTGGAGTGCAACACTCAGTACCCTATATGCTACATACATGCCTCCGACCAAAAAAAAAGTGTTCAGAAACAAGAACTGATACTGAGTGGGAAAAGCGGTGACTCGTGTTTCGCAAAGCTCTTCAACGGGAGATTAGGGTGAACAAATTGAACTGTTTCAAAGAGCTGTACCGAGAATCCGATGCCAACCCATACCATAACGCCTATAGAATTGTGGTTGTTGGCGAAGTTGAAGAGCCCGGCGATACCCATTGATATGTGTACGAACATAACCCAATTCGCGTCATAACCCAACGCGGTGGCCTAGGCCTGTCCAGCTTTTCAAAAATGTTCTCTGATTCTCAAGTCCACCCCCATATTTTGATTGGCATCCTAAAAGAAGTAACTGGTCAAAGTTTCAGTCAAATCCATTGAAATTAAGAGGTGCATCAAATCAATTTTGTGTTTTTCGACTATTTTTGAAGTTCAAAAAATCATAACTACCGTCAAATGGGGTAACTTGCAACACTTTTCGACTTTGAAGCAATATCATTGAAAATCTAAACATTTGAAACATCCTGTGAAGCATCGTGTACGCTAATTACCCCGAGTAGAATACTATGCAGCACTTGGTTTACCAAAATACGTTGCCACCTAATCAGGAGGTGCGAAATACATGCTTGTTGCAAGTTTCCCCATCTGTGGGGTAACTTGCAACATAGGACATGAAGCTAAGTTAGCTATCATTAAACAGCACTAACATTCTTGTATTTAGTCGTATTGTAAATTTTTGATGTTATGCATGAAACATACCATCAAAAGATGTACACTAACCAATTGACAAATAATTTTTCATAATAGGATTGATAGTTATTGCAAGCGAGAGTATATCGTTTAGCAACAGGTCTCACATCCCTCAAACACAAAATATATATGATTCTCGTGACTTAGCACTCATTACAAAATGTCAACAATGATTATTGTCATTTCTTGAAAAGGTAGAGTGAGTCATCTTCAAGCAGTTTTCAGTTTGAAGTGGTGTTTGGCAATTTCAGCTAAATTAACATGATTGAAATACACCTATTCTACTTTGTAAATGTTAAACTCGCTAATTTGGGTATTAAACTGACATAATTTACTCCATCTAGGTTCAGAATTGATGTTGGTGATTGACAGCGGTGACAGGTGGTGATTAACAGCGGTCATAAACAAAAATTGAACTTTTAACAAGATAAAACATGAATAAAACTTCAAAATGTGGTATTTCCCAACAATGACCTTCAAACGTACAAAAAAATGTAAAAAAAGAATTGTCATTTGAAAATGAACGCGTTACGTAATCAACAAATGATCCATTTCGGTTATTTCTGTCAAATATATCGTGAAATGAAGATAAATAATAGAAGGTTTCGTCAAATTCAACTGTTGCAAGTTACTCCATAGTGGTTGTCGAATATAATAATGATTTTTTGCATTACTTAGTCGATATGTTTATCAAACTTTTATCGTTTAGCTAAGCTTACTATTAGGTACCCTAACTGCAAGCAATGTCATCAGACTTATCGCACTTATCATAAGGGAGAGGTCAAGCACGATTTTCATACTTGTTTTTATGGATAAAATAAGCAATCCGTTTTAACAGTGTAGCTCAACCATAAACAAAGAAATAAAGCTAATTTTTATACTAAATCGATCTTTGATACACATAATCTCTATAACCGAAATAGTAGGGCATACTAGTTTTCATTATTATTAGAAAATGCTTCACATTTAGTGTATGTCATCGTGTTGCAAGTTACACCGCTGTTGCAAGTAACCCCGTTTGACGGTACACTAAAACTTGTCAAAACTTAATTCTTTCGGCAAAAATTGAAAGCTATACTTGTTTGCTACAACTTCTCCGAACAACGTGTGCCAATAAAAAGGAAGGAAACATGTGTAATTATCACATTTGTAATCAGAAAAACCTTAAAAAGTTAATTTTTTGATAGATTTTGTTCTGGAACACCCTGATATACGTAATAAGTTGGATTTTTCAAAACGGCATCATATTCTCCAATGTTTTTTGGTTATTTGCTTCTTTGACACCAATGCTGTAGAAGATGAGCAAAAATTACTAAAATTTGTGAAAGCCAAATGTGACCTAAAAACTAGCTTTTCGGGTGCAATCACGCTTTGGCGCGCAAAAAGTGGCATCGCGTCAGCACTGATATGATAGCCAACACCTGTCATAACGATTGTTTGTTATCACCCGTGGTAGAGGGTAGCCAAGGCAAACTACAAGGAAGCAAAGCTACTACGTTCAGTACGATTTCGCGCCACAGCGTGATTGCCCCCTAAAAGCTAGTTTTTAGGCCACATTTGGCTTTCCTGAATTTTTATATTTTTTGCTCAACTCCTACAGCATTGGTGTCAAAGAAGCAAATAAGCAAAAAACATGAGAGAATATACATATGTACAGATGGAAATATTATTAGTAAGGTGAGATTTGAACTCACGACCCTTATACGCTAGACAAGTGCTTTTCCAACTAAGCTACCGAGCCAATTAATGACACGGCATTTTGGTTGGTACAAGGTAATTCCAATCTCATCGATCATGCTTCATCTTTCCCTTAAATTTCACCGCAAATACAGGGTGTTAGGTTCATGAGTGCAAACTTTTTTAAGGGTGATAAAGGACCTTAAATGGTGAAAAAAATTGTTCTACGCATATGGTCAAATCTCAACCGTTACGTAGTTATTGAATTCCCCATGTTTTTAACGCTTATTGCCTTAACTGGCTATAACTTTAAAATGGTCAAACTTTTCGCAATTTTTTTACCCTTATTCGAAAGATTATTGAATTTTCTATCAAATGGCATCTTTGAACCGATTGGTTCAGTTAAAAAACTAAGTTTTCTAGAGCAAATAGCTCATAAGTAGTGTGTTTTAATTGGTTTTTGTCATTTATCTTTGAAAAATGCGTAATAATTTAAAATTCTCTCTTTGGAAAAGTTGTGGTCCCTGTTTCACTCTACAATTCGTTCTTTGACGCAAAACTTCTAACTCTAATCGTTTTCTTGCAATTTTGATTTAAATGTGCGGCACAGTGCGCAAAAAAGTGCTTACCATGACGATTGCAAATTTATGATCTAAAATGCGACGTTTAAATCGAAATTGCAGGAAAACGATAAAAGATAGAAGCTTGATGTCGAAGAACGAATTGTAGAGTGGAACAGGGGCTACAACTTTGCCAAAGAGAGAATTTCAAATTATAACGCATTTTTCGAAGATAAGTGACAAAAACAAATTGAAACACACTACTTTTGAGCTATTTGCTCTAGAAAACTTAATTATTTAACTGAACCAATCGGTTCAAAGATGCCATTTGATAGAAAATTCAATAATCTTTCGAATAAGGGTAAAAAACTGCGAAACGTTTGGCCATTTTCAAGCTATAGCCAGTTAAGGCAATAAGAGTCAAAAACATGGGGAATTCAATAACTTCGTAATGGTTGAGATTTGACCATATGCGTAGAACAATTTTTTTCACCATTTATGGTCCTCTATCACCCTTTAAAAAGTTTGCACTCAGGAACCTAACACCCTGTATATCCATCTCTTATGTACACATGCATGAAGAGCGATGCGATTTATTTACTGTTGAAACTGTTTGCCTAACTCTCAGGCGTCTCTTCATCACCGACTGTGGTGAGGAAGAACAATTGAAACCTGGTAGGCGACCAACGTGTCGTTCGCACTCTTTCATATACGACAGATTACTACATAAGAGGTAGAAGCTCGAATATGACTTAAGGGCAAAGTCTTCGGTATACCAATCCGTGTGGTCAATTAATGATTTTTAATGAAACTCAACGTACATATGTAGATGTACAGATGGAAATATTATTCTGTAGTAATCTGTCGTATATGAAAGAGTGCGAACGACACGTTGGTCGCCTACCAGGTTTCAATTGTTCTTCCTCACCACAGTCGGTGATGAAGAGACGCCTGAAAGTTAGGCAAACAGTTTCAACAGTAAATAAATCGCATCGCTCTTCATGCATGTGTACATAAGAGATGGATATATTTGCGGTGAAATTTAAGGGAAAGATGAAGCATGATCGATGAGATGGGAATTACCTTGTACCAACCAAAATGCCGTGTCATTAATTGGCTCGGTAGCTTAGTTGGAAAAGCACTTGTCTAGCGTATAAGGGTCGTGAGTTCAAATCTCACCTGAGCTGTGGATTTTTTCGCAATTTTACTATTAAATTTTTCATCTGTACATATGTACGTTGAGTTTCATTAAAAATCATTAATTGACCACACGGATTGGTATACCGAAGACTTTGCCCTTAAGTCATGAGAGAATATGATGCCGTTATAAAATATCAAACTTATTGCGTATTTTAGGGTGTTCCAGAACGAAATCTTTCAAAAAAAAAACAACTTTTTAAGGTTTTTCTGATTACAAATGTGATAATTACACATGTTTCCTTCCATTTTATTGGCACACGTTGCACACAAAATTGATTTGATGCACCTCTTAATTTCAATGGATTTGGCTGAAATTTTGACCAGTTACTTCTTTTAGGATGCCAATCAAAATATGGGGGCGGACTTGAGAATCAGAGAACATTTTTGAAAAGCTGGACAGGCCTAGTGGCCACATATACCATATGAAGACAAAGAAGCTGAAAACCTTATTTCCCTTTATTTCCAAGACAGGTGGAAGGTAAACAAGCTGGATTTGCTGCTAAAACCGGGAAAGTCATATAAGGACTAAGCATCCTATAGACCAATATGTTGACTGGATAACATCAGAAACCTACTGCAGAAGATCATCCTTAACCAGTGAATCAAAATTCAACCATCGCGCAACAATAATGACAATGTCGCAACCTGTATTTGTTGCGACAAAACAACCCATGCGACATAAGTTTGTCCCAACTTGAAAATAATGTGATTAACATCGTACACCACGAGTTTAGAGATTTTTAAGCCTTGTATTGCGATTTTCGAACGGTATCTTCGAGTCGGTAAACACTGCAACTCTGGTGAAGTTCTATCATCAAACAGATTCGACTTTGGGTTAGTAATAATTGATTATTCACGAGTTGAAAAGTACGCAACAAATTCAGCTTCCGTTTTGTCTGCAACAAAAAATTTCGAGATCATGTCATTATCTGTCACCAGTAGGGATAATGACTAATCGTCGCACCTTCTTTGTTGCTTGTTTTGTGCCTCTTTTGTCTGACAATTCTCTTCACTGTCCTTAACAGGCTCACGCAGTGCACTGAAAGCAATCGTGGTCTAGTGGCAATTCCGATTCCGGACGGAAGTCTTGATTGTGGATGCAATCAGGGCTTCCACACAGAAGAGAAGAGGCAATCGCTTTTGTCCTGTTGTACGAAACGTAAGTGGGGCAAAAATCACTCACGACTACGGTAGGGGTGCCCCAAGACTGGATGAAGCGCATAATGGAGTTGAGATCGGTGGATTCGCTGACGATGTTAATCTAACGGTAACTGGCAAGACGCTAGAGGAGGTCGAGATGACAGAGTCGTTGGGCACCGTTGAAGTGTGGATGACTGGAGCTTAACTGCAGCTGGCCCACCATAAGTTAGAAGTAATACTAGCGATCAATCACAAAGCCGTGCACTGCACAGTGTGCAGTTGGTCAACATCGAAGTCGGTGCACAAGAGTTTACGTCGAGACGTGCGCTGAAGCACCTGAAGCTGATGGTCGACGATCGTTTAAATTTCAACTTTTACATCGATTACGCCATCCGCCAGGTGTTGCAGAAATGCCGCGAATACAACGTGCCCACACTCGTTCATCGATTTCAAATCAGCGTATGATACAATCGATCGAGAACTGCTATGGCAGATTATGCACGAATACGGATTCCCAGACAAGCTGATACGATTAATCAAGGCGACGATGGATCGAGTGATGAGCATAGTTCGAGTATCAGGGACACCCTCGAGTCCCTTCGAATCTCGCAGAGGGTTACGGCAAGGTTATGGTCTTTCTTCGTGCTTGCTGTTCAACATTGAGTTAGAAGGTGTGGTGAAGGTGATTTTCACGAAGTCCGTTCAGCTGCTTGGTTTCGCTGATGATATTGATATATAGCTCGTAAATTTGAGCCGATGGCGGTATCGTTCATCCGACTGAAGAGTGAAGCCAGGCGAATCAAATTAGTCATTAATGTGTCGAAGGCAAAGTACATGACGGCAAAGAGCTCCAGGGAGGAAAGGCAGGTTAGTGTTCAAGAAGCACGAAGAGGTGAACTTCCAGCTGACGCAGTTTTTGTCTAGCCATGGCTGCTTCAGAAAGCACCTGCATCGGTATGGTCACGCTTTTTAACCCTTTTGTCTGGAGTTCGGTACGTAGAGGAATAGCCAGAGCACGTCGTCTTCGAATACCCCAGATACGAAGGAATTCGCGTTTCCCTACGTGGCGTAGCAGCTGACGAACATTCTTAGTATTAGTATTTAGCGCCAGTTAATCCAAAGGGCTCGGCATGCAGAATGTTACTAACCTTTTGAAATGTTCGCACCGCTGTGTGATTGATTCACCTAGTAGTGAGCTTTAAAAACATATATGCACGACTACAAATAGAGCGTATTGGTGTAATCAGTGAAAGTCACGTGTTTGGGCCATCACAGGATATCCGCTCCGCTTCGATTATGCAAATAAAGCATACTTTTCTGAATTACACAACCAACGACAGAAGTAATCCATAATATTTTAGGGCTCATACAGCAAGATGAATAGATTCTTCTGAAAAGAAGCAAATCGATACCTTTATGCTTGCAAAATGGAACATAAACCATATCCGATTTATATCAGATATCGTCATCCACTTTTGCCCACAAAGTAGCATCATCCATTTCTATCACCTGTAATACTACCACCCGCCATCCACCGGACCGCCCCCATCCGGATCGAAGGCGGTGCTGGAGAGAACCCAAAACGGCAAGAAATATGGATAGTTTTGCGGTCCTTACTGCATCCTGTATACCTACACCTAACGTTGCCGGGGCGCTCTTCAGTGACATGGAAGATAGTAGGAAGAAAAACTCCGAAGGGACATTTATATCGATGTTATTCTATTACCGGATCATTTCGGTCACCGAGGACCGATTCTTGTGGTTCCTTTTGAATAAAACATCGGGGTCGCTAGTCAGGAAGCGGGGAAAAAAGTTGTACGATGAGCTTATTATTCGGGACTCAACAAGGCCAGCTACGAAATTGGATTCGACCGATTGCCGATTGATATCAAATTACATACTTTCGGTTTCAGCAGAGTAGCGTCCATTTTTGCATCTTTTCCTACAGTTGGGCGTAAGTTTTACTTTCAAGTAGTTTTTCGGCGACTCTTTCGTCACTGAAGCGAGAAAAAGTTTCATATCTGAGATGTTGTCATACCGGGTCATAAAGAATTCATAACTCATTACACCATTAGCAGGAATCGACCGGACACGACTGACGGACTGCTCGCTCACCGCGTGGCGGCCTGGAAGTCGCATATGTCATCCCGAAGTACGCTGCCTGCCTGCCTGTCTGCGGTTCTGCTGTTTAACTTTGAGTTATGACGCCTACCGTAGTAATAAATTTCGCTAGAAGCTTGTTCAACTCACTTGGAATGGAATGTGCGTTGTCTAAAAGCGTAATGTTGGTCAACAACTCCGTGTTCCGAATTTGTGTGGAGTTCATCCACCAACCGACCGACCGTCTGACGACCACCACCACGGTACAGATCAACGATTTTAATGTCTTTATTCATTGTTGGGCTGAAAGTTTACCATTAGTGTTGTTGTGTTCCATACTCCGGTTTATTAGAAACCCAGAATGATAGCTCGTCGGTCGGTTGGGGTGTCATGGATCATATAATCTCTGGGCTCCCGACGAGTGCAAACAGCAGCAGCAGCAACAGCAAGTGGAAACTAAACGGAGTAGCAGCCATAGCAAACAATTTCGACAGAGACGATTTACTACGCTTTTCATTTCGTTGAAGACGATGACAGGTTTGAATCTACGGGAGGGTTTGGTTGTAACGTTGAGCCAACGGAAATGAGTCGTTTCACGTCTGTTATGGTTCCCTCGGTATTTCGGGATGGAACTGTTATCAGTAAATTATCACGACGGGAACTGTCTTCCCATGCCGCTGCAGTAATGGCTGTATGTTACGTCAAATTGTCCGAATCGTGATGGGGTTGCTTGATGTTCGACGTAATTATTTTGAATATTTATTAAGTTGGGATTGTTTGAGGAAATAACTTTACTAATACAGTGGTTTCTCGGTTTTATCACGATCAAAAAAATTTTTACCGTGATATAAACGAAACCGTGAATTTAGTGAAACGAGAAAAAAAATGTAAAGTTTTTATTCAAAATCGTTCATCTGCACAATATATTAGTCGTAGTTCACATTTTTAACAGTTTTGGTGAACTGGGCAATGCTGTATTTGTTTTATATTGATTCCGGAATGTTTTAGAGCAAGTGTGATAAAAACGAAACGAAAATCGTGATAAAATCGAATACAAAACCGTGAATTTGGGCGAGTAGTGATTAAAACGATATGAAAACTTATGATATTAAGAATGTTTATTCTGAGGAAATTTCGCAGAAATTGCCAGAGGAAACCCCTGAAAAACTATTGAAAATTTTTCATAAAGATCCTTGGAGAAATTTCTTAAAATAAGATTCAGAAGATATTGTAGAGGAAACTCTGAAGGTACTTATCCTAGGTAATTCCTAAGTATTTCTTGAATACCTTTTAAAGAATTTTAAGAAAACATTCTGGAAAAAATCTCCTGGGAATCCCAGGAAATAATAATTTCGCTTATATTTCTCAGGCTTCTTGGAGGAACTCATGAGAGGTTTTTTTTAGGAATTAAAGGATTATTGAAGAGTTTTCAGGAGGAATCCATGGGAAAATTCCTGAAAAACTTTTTTTTTTAATTCTTGAAGGAACTCTTGGAGAGATTTCGAAAGAAGTCATTTTCTAAATTTCTTGTGAAACCCGTTAAGAAATTTCTCGGCAAATGTTTCTAAAAAAAGGCTTGGAAGAGTTTCTCGTGATGTTTGTAGCAAATTTATTTGCAGCAATTTTTTGGAGGATTTTCTCGAGGATCCCGTAACAGGAATTGCTGAAAAATCATGATGATATTATTAAAACATTTCTTAAGAAATCCTGAAAGATAGCTAGGAGAGACTCTGAGAAATTCCTGACGGAATCATTGTTCCTTTCGAAAATTCTTGAGATTTTTTTAGAGAAATTTCTACAAAACTCTTAGCAAATCCTGAGGATAGCCTAACAAGACATTATGGAGAAATTCTTGGAGTTACTTCTGCAAAAAATAAATCCTTGGATTCTTGGATAAATCACTGTGAGAATTCATCCAAAAATTACTAAGAAAAACATACGAAAACGCGTGGAAAGGTTTTTTCCTTGATAAATTCATAAGAAAAATCATCAATGAATCCTTGGACAAATTCTTGGTGGAGTCCTTGGAATAAATTGTAATGGAATTCTTGAATGGTTTCTCGTTGACATACTTGAGAAGTCCGTGGAACTTCTCTTCAAGGAATCATCGAACGAATTTCAGGAGAGTTCCAGAATAAATTCCCAAAAATAAATTTTCGAAAATTTTTCAGAGGAATTCTAGATGAAATTTTGAAAATAATAGTTGTGGGAATCTTTGGATGAATCGTAAGAGATATTTAAAACGAATCCTTGGAGAAATTTATGGATGATTTTTGTTAACATTTCTAGAGGAATCCCTGGACATATTCATGGCGAGATCCGTGGGAACATTTTGGGAATTTTCTAGGGTAATTTTTCAATTGTTCTCCACAGAAATCATTGTAAAATTTACGGTTTTTGAGAGAACTCATGGGAGAACCCTTGAGTAAGTTATTCGGAAATTTCATTGAAAATATGAACTTTAAACATTTCTTGCCAAACCATCTCAAGTTATATTCCTAGAATTTCCGGAAGCGATTCCTAAAGGAAGTTTTGAAGAAACGCTGTGGAAACCCTGGCAAAAATTAAATTGAAATTTTATGGAGGGATTTTCAATTTATTTTCTTGGGTAATCCCGTATGCATCCTTGGATGAATTTCAAAAAGAATCCGTGGAGAAAATCATGAATGATATTTTTACAGATTTTATAGAAGATTTCTTTGTGGAATTCTTGGAAAATTTTCTTTGTAAGTATGAACATGGAAATAGGTACCCGTAGAATGAAAATCTTTGTCATGAGATTAACAGTATGTGCTATTTATCAAGAGAGTCTTCGAAAGAATGCTTGAATCAATTCTTGGCAGAATTTCTGGAAGAGAACCTAGAGAAACATTTTTAGAGTACCGTCTACCGCCGTTGGTTTGACCGCATCTAACCTGAACACTTTTTAATATGACCCCCGCTGATCTGCACAAACTAAAAATGCTTCAAACGTCATTCTGCCCATGGAACGGGGTGAAACGGAACGCATAATTAAAACAAAACATCAAAAAGGGTTACCATCAGTTTGTTTTTCGATGCCCACAGGGTTACTAAAAGTTCAAATTAAAAAACAACCCCGCTAGTTTGCATGAGGTGTCGTTCAAACCAACGAGAGTAGACGGTATTCTTGATTTTTTGGACGAATTCCAGAAAATAATTCTGGACAACATTCTGGATGAAATTTCAGGTGAATTCCAGGAAAAAGTCCAGGAGGAGTTCCTAGGGAAAGCGCAGCAATTTTTTGAAGCGATTCCTGAAACTATTTCTGGAAGAATTCCTGAATTCTAATGGAATGCTTTGGAGAAAATCACGAAAGATGTCTCGGGGAATTTTTCGGTGAGTTATGTGAAGGAAATCCTCATGTCACATTCTACCAGAAATTCATTTTGAAGAATTTTTGGTCATATTTCTGTAGAAATCGCTAAAAAATTCTTGAGGAAACTTTTTGAATATTTTTAGAATAAATCTTTGAACGTATTTTCTGGATGAATCCTCCTGGATATTATTCAAGATATTCTTACATAATTTCGCTCGGGGACTTTTCATCAACTTCTTCTGGGGTTTTTAAAAAAAATCTGGAGATTCTTCCAGGAATCACTTTGATTTTTTTTTTCAGAATATCAAAAATTCTAGAAAAAATAATTCCTGAAGAATCTTTGAGGGATTTTCAGCAAAATTCCTTAGACAAATGCCTGCGAAAATCCTCAGAGAGATTCCAGAATATACATGAATTGCTCAGTGAATATTCCTTAACAAATCCGTATAATAATTTGTGGAGTAATTCTTAAAGCTTTTTTTGAAGGATTTTCTTAAGAATCCTGGAGGACGAATTTCTGAAAAAAATCCAGAAGATATTATTTGAGATAAGATCTTCTTGAGGTATCCTGAGATAATACTTGGCAAGACTCTCATACAAATTCCCGCAGACATCTTTGTCAGAATTTCAGAAAAAAAATATCTAGAGAAAATTATTAGTGATATTCCTGGACGATTTTTTGAAAAAAAAAATGGCAGTAAAGTCTTTAATTTTTAAAGTTTCAATAAGCATTGGATACTATTTCCGCATAATAGTAGATCATAATCGAATCTTGCAAACAATTTTTGAAAAATAATAAGGAGATTTTTCTAGAGAGAATCTTTTAATAAATTCCTGTCAAAAAAAATCATCGTTGAACAATTTTCGTGAGATATTTTGTGGTAGAAACATTGGTATAATTCTTGGAAGAAAAAAACTTCTGATGGAATCATTGGATTTCTGATAGTATCCTTTCGAAATCCCCTGAGTGTTTTCTGCAAAAGTTTTTAGGTTTCTGAGAAGCAGAATTCATAAAAAAAACTTAATAAAATCTCTAAAAATATTTGAAGAAATCCACGAAAATAAATCCCCAAGTAATAATCAAGTAAAATTACAACATTTTCTAGATAAATTCTTGATGGTATTCGTGAAATAAATTTAAATTTAAAATTAAATCGTGAAAGAATCCCAAGAGAATTTTCTGAAGCATTTTTTTGGAGGAATTACCCAAGGCGAGATCAATCAGAAATTTCTCCAAGATCTTCGTTATGATTTTTTTTCAGAAACTACTTCAATAACTTCAAAAAAATGATTAAATGGATTCCTAGATAAATCCTTGTTCATATTCTTAAAGTACAATCCATTGAGAAATTCATAGAAAAATCCTTGGCAGATTTATTAGAGAAATCCTTGTAAGAATTCATAAAAGAATCCTTGAGCAAAATCCAGGAAAGTCCTTGGAAAAATACTTTAAGAATCCCTAAAATAATCCCAGGCCAAATTCTTGGAGAAATTGTTGGAAAATTCTTTGAGGAAACTTGTCGCAGGTCTTTGAAAGAATTTACTCGATAAACACTCCTGGTATTTAAGATATTCTTACAGAATTACGCTCTGGGATTTTTCCAGCAACTTTTTTTGGTGTTCCTCAAAAAAACTTCTCTGGAGATTTTTCAATGATTTCTGTAAAAAGCTGGATTTTTATGGTTTCCATTCTCAAAGTACTCAATGAGCATAGGATACTGGTAGCCTTTTCCGCATACATAGTAGTACATACATATATTCTACAAGAATTTTTTTGAAAAAAAAATAAATAAAAGAGATTTTCTAGAGGAATTTTTGAAAGAATTCTTGTTGCTTGTTTTTTCGTCGAGAAATCTTAAAAAAAAAACTTGCATTGGCATTTTCTAGCAGAAAAATTGAAAGAATCGATGGAAAAATCATTGGAATTTTTGAGAAAAATTGGGAGAATTTCTGAAAAATCCTTCTGAAATTCCAGAGAGTTCGGAATAAAGCCTCGAAAGAAATTGTGGAAAAATCTTTGGACGAAGTTCTGAGGAAGATAATAATTTGAACTCTTAGAAGGATTCATGTGAGAATCATGTGTCGTAATGCTATGAGAATTCATGGAAGGATTTTTGGAGAAATCTTTGAAAAATTCCAGGATAAATATCTGGAAGAATCCATCAAAGAATCTTTGCTGAAATTCCGGAAGGAATCCTTGGCGAAAAGCGTAAAGGAATTCTTGGAAGAATTCCCATTTAAATACCTTAACAATTCTCGAAATAACTCCTAGAGAAAGACTTCGGGGAGAATTTCCCGAGGGCATTACTGAAGAAATCCTTTGAAACTATGTTTTCGGAAAATCATTAGAATAATCCACGAAGAAAAAAATCCTGGAGGCATCCAAGCTGAGACATTGAGAATAATCGTTGTAAAAATCTTTGGAGGAATCCTTAGATAAATGGCTAACTAACCCTTGGATAAATTTATGGAGTTTTTTTCTGTTGGAATTCCTAGAGTATACTCTATTCCTGACGAGACCGTGAAAAAAATCTGGAATGTGTTTGGGGGATGTTTTTAGGGTTCTCTACAAAAATCCTTGGAAGAATTCATTTAGCGGTTATTAAGAGAAATGCTGAAAGAATCCTCGGGAATTTCTTGAAAAAACTTGTAAATATTCCTGGGGTTTTTTTTTTTGTCAAACTATCACAACTAATATTTCAAGAACTTCTAGAGAAACTCCTGATTCGATTTCTGAAGGATTTTTTGGAGAACCGTCTAATGGAACTCTGGATGAATTTCAAGAGCAATCCATCTAGGGATCTGTGGAGGGATTCCGGGTCAAATATTAGGAAGAAATTGGGGAGGAATTCGTGTGAGATTCCCCGTTAAAAACAAAAACAAAAAACAAAATAAACTCCCAATATAATTTTCGAAAGAATACACGGCGTCGCCTCCGTTAGAAACAATTTCTCGAATTTTTGGAGGAATCCACAAAAAAATCCCGGAGTAATATAAGATAAAATTTTCAGAAAAATCATTGTTAGAAACTACGAAAAAATCTTTATAGAAATGACTAATGAGTTCCTTGGAAAAAAATCGAAAAATGAACCCTCGTGAAAAATCTTGTCAAACCATCTCAAGTAATATTCCCAAAATATCCGGAGAAATATCTAAAGTGATTTGCGAAGTAAATTTTGAAGGAACACCTTCAGAAACTCCGACAAAATATTGTATTAAAGATACATGGAGGGATTTTTAAAATATTTCCATGAGTTATTCTGGATGAGTTCTTGGAAGAATGCCTGGAGAAACTCCTGATTCTCTGAAAGAATTTGAAAATGATGTCTTTGAGGAATCCTTGGCAAAATTCATGGAGAAATCTTTGGAAGTATTTATATAGGTATCCGTAGGAAAATATTTAGATGATTTATTAAAAAAAATGGAAAAAACCCAGATTAATCCACCTAGTGGTGATAGTGCCTTTCTCGTCGAACATGTACTCATGATCTTTCCTTGGTTGGGATACGACTGGGATGATTTTGCTTCAGAATGTTGGCTTCAGCCTTTTGGTGGAATCGAAAACACTAGTTTATGATTTTTTCCGACGTTTCGATCTGTATGGCGCCTTTTCAAGGGTTCAATCGGTCAAGGTTTCCTAGCCAAGATGGCCTAGCCTAACTTAAAAATGTCATACGGAAGTTTTGGTATTTATTGAGTCTGTTCGGTTTGAAAACGTCGTGATGTGGACAATCTCCTACCTATCGGGCGGTTTTGAATTCGGTCCTGTTTTTGGAATCTTCTACTATTGTTTGTTATGCTAGTTTCTGTGCTAGGGCCATCATTCCGAAGCATGATCTTTCCGTCGACGTAATGCGAACTGTTCATGAATCCTGAGAATACCTTATTTAGAAAAGCAATAATTTTAATAAAATTGGGAAATTTATTGATTGAACATATTCCGACGTTACGTTAAACGTATAGACTGGGCTGAAAAATATCAGAATTTTCAGTTGACTGCTTAAGCACCTTCACTATCACTGAAGACCGATCAACATCAAGACGATAATTACAAGCTAGGATATAATGTCTTTCACAATCACAGATGACTTTACGGAAGGCCTGCCCAACCTTTCGTGGCCGCGGGCCACAAGTGATACTCCATATCAGTCGACGGGCCAGACATTAAATTTCGACATCAAATTTCGAAAGCACGAATGCAACAGTGAAATTTTGTACATCCGATTACCCGTTCTCACGGTAAATCACAACACTGACATCATTTGGGTCATAAAATGTGAGCAAGAATTCTTGATTGTTTTGCAAAAATCACCCTGAATACTTTTTTTCTGAATTTTGCCGAACTGCAGGTTGCAGCAAACAATTTGCTGAAATTCAGCAAATTTGCCTGATTTGTTCAGTAAACTCTGCTGTTCAGCAGCAACGTTTTTCTGAAATTCAGTTAATTTTGCTGAAATTCTGCTTCAAATTTGTCTTAAAATTTAAAATTTTTAAATTTATGTATTTAAATTTTTTAATCTTTGAAATTTTTTAACAAAACACTCTACCTATTTCGAGTTTATTTTTAATATTAAATTTTATTCAAATATGAAATATCTTCAAATATTTCAATCCTTGGGCCAAGTTTCATTCATCGATTCCGCGGGCCGTATGTTGGACAGCCCTGCTTTACGGTCTTCGACATAGTTTTTTCTTCACACTTTAGGCTATATTTTATTATCATAGGTTACAAAATTCATGTAAAATTTGACAAAAAATGCAAGCAAGTGAAATTGCCCATACTAAATCCCACAAAAAAATTCCCAGTAGTTTTAGATGGAAAAGAGGATTGAAAAAACTTTCTCCGGGGTTAATGCGATAATTTTCTCATATAACGTTGACCTATCCTACTGTATATTTTTACACCTCAGTGATTTGATAAGATTGCTTTAGTACAGACAAACAGACATATCAGTCGTAACATATTGCTATTATATTCATCGTTACGAAAAAAGTAATCGCCAAATGCTAATCAGGTTGCGTTTCACTGCGGCTTGATGTTGGTAGTGAGTAGACGTCAAACAAGCAACAACGATTAATACATATTTGTTTCAACCGTTGAAAACAAGGACGATGGAGAGTGAGTAGAGTAAGAGGTCTGTATGTATGTGGCCTTAGTTCAGTCAAGATTTTGTTTTCTTACACATATTCATCGCTTGCATTGACTTTGTTCATTTTTGAAGTTCCTGCGAAGCACCCTAGGAAGCACCCAATGCTGGTTTTGCATCACTATCGGTGGCCTCTATTGTGGTCTGCGTCTATTTTCTTGCTAATCGTTCCTCATGGTTTATAAAAAGACCGCGGTTCGATGTGTCGCATGCATAGGTTTGGTTCTTTTTGGCATTTGGCCACTTCCAGCTGGACACCCTAGATCGGTCCTGGAAC
Source organism: Aedes albopictus (assembly GCF_035046485.1). Lineage (NCBI taxonomy): Eukaryota > Metazoa > Arthropoda > Insecta > Diptera > Culicidae > Aedes > Aedes albopictus. The sequence goes on from NC_085138.1 coordinate 334,238,370, forward strand.
ACTATCGGTAGCCTTTATAAAGATCTTCGTTGTGGTGTGAGCCTATTTTCTGACTAATCGTTCATCACGTTATTTAAAAAGCCGCTGTTTAATGTGCCGCAGGCATAGGTTTTGATATCTACTACATTTGACCACTTCCAGCGGGACACCGGAACCGGTTCCGGAACTCTATCGGTTGATCCAAATATGATCTAAAACTATTCTCTTTTATTAATCATTTATCAGGTTGCCTGAAGAGCTTGCGATTTGATGCGTCGCATGTAAGGGGTTGGTTAACTTTTATACTTGGCTACTTCCATCGTGACATCTGGAACCGGTTCAGTAACACTACCGGTTCCGATATGGTCTGAGAATGTTTCCCTGCCCACTGTTCATCAGGCTATCGAAAAAGCCGCTGTTTGTTGTATCGCATGCATGGGTTAGGTTCACTTTCATATTTAGCCACTTCCGGAGGAAAATCCAGAACCGGTCCGGAATACTACCGGTTCAGATATGGTCTGGTCTGAGAATGTTTTCCTGCCTACTGTTTATCAGGTTATCGAAAAATCCGCTGTTTGATGTGTCGCATGTATGGCTTTGGTTCACATTCATCTTTGGCCACATCCGGCGGATCACCAGGAACCGGTTCCGGAACACTATCGGTTCAGATATGATCCGAGAATATTTTCCTGCCTACTGTTCATCAGGCTATCGAAAAAGCCGCTGTTTGATGTATCGCATGCATGTGTTTGGTTCACGTTCATATTTAGCCAGTGCCGGCGGAACACCCAGAACCGGTGCCGGAATACTACCGGTTCAGATATGGTCTGAGATTGTTTTCCTGCCTACTGTTTATCAGGTTATCGAAAAATCCGCTGATTGATGTGTCGCATGAAGGGTTTGGTTCACTTTCATATTTGGCCACTTCCGGCGGGTCACCCGGAACCGGTTCCGGAACACTACCGGTTCAGATATGGCCCGAGACTATTTTCCTGTTTACCGTTCATCATGTTTTCGAAAGTGCCGTGGTTTGATGTGTCGCATGAATGGGTTTGTAGCATTTTCATATCTGGCCCCTTCCTGGGGTACCGATCCGGAACACCTAAATGGCCATAACTCCGGAACGGCTGGACCGATCCGAACCATTTTCAATAGGAAACAATGGGACCAGATTCCGCGTCGAATGAACCGTTGGTCATTAAAATCGGTTGAGGTTTACTGCCAAAAAGTGATGTGAGTTTTTTTTGTACACACACATACACACACACATACATACACACACACACACATACATACACACACACAGACATCACCTCAATTCGTCGAGCTGAGTTGATTGGTATATGTGACTCGACCCTCCGGGCCTTCTATCAAAAAGTCATTTTTGGAGTGAACATATAGCCTTTCCAGTACACTTAGTGTACGAGAAAGGCAAAAAATCTGCAAGAACCCTCGAAGTCCGGGAGAAAAAGTTGTAAAAATCTTTGAACGAATTTCTAGAGGAGATATTAGAATTAGCAGAACATTTGGAGGAATCGTTACAAGAACCCTTGGAGAAAATGCATAATGTTTGTAAAAAAAACATTTGGGAGCATTCTAAGAAAAAAAAATAAAAGAATCTTTAGTAGACTACTAGGCAAAATACCTGAAAGAATAGTTAAAACAAATAATAAAAACCCTAATTAATCCACCTAGCGGTGATGGTGCCTTTCTCGTGCCATAAAGTATCCTTTCAACAAAACACAAGTGATAAATGAAGTCCACTCAATATGGATATATTTTATATGAGCATGATCGAAATTCCAATTGTGGATTTTTTTATAATTCCGAATATCTTCCTCAAGGAGAACAATTTTACTTGGTTCAGAGAATAAATTCTAGAAAACAATCGCCGTGTTTAATATTGAGGCATCATATAGATATTCAAGTAATCATTTTTGAAATCTTGACATATTTTCCATGCAAAATATACACAGCAGATAAATTTGTAATATCCTCTGACGTAATTTTTGGCATTTCCGAACGTAATTTTACCTGTTTATATCCCTTTTGTGACGAACCAGCACAATTGTGCTGTTGAGCAATAACAGTTTTGTGTAATATTTTCAACTGTTTAGTCTTTGGTTTACCTGATGTAAATTGTTTTGATAATTGAGCCATTACTTATACTTGCATGTGTGCAAACAAACTTTTGTTTATGTTGTATGTGAAATTGGCCACAACAAGTGAGCAAAAATTGTAAAACATGAAAAAGTTTTATCTGTCGCAAATTTTTAATTTTCGATTTATCTAGGTGGACAAAGCTACGAATCGAAAGACAAGGAGTAGTTCTAGCGAATGCCAAAGAAAAAATGTTGATGTGTTAAAAGGTCTGAGATTTCACTTTTTTGAGCTCCGTCACGAAAGGGATATCGTCGGTTTCCAACATATATCACACTCATCATGTACACCCTGTTTAGCACCGGAAAATGTCAACGAACCTTTTCCAGAAGATAGGGTAGTGGAGGTAATTTGGCCCACCCTGGGTTTTTATTACATTTATCATAATTATCTCTACCAAATCTTGGCAACTGATTATTGGAAGTTCCAATAGCCAAGATTTGGTAGAGATTATATGATAAATGTAATAAAAACCCAGGGTGGGCCAAAACACATACCCAGGCCAAAATACCTCCACTACCCTACTCGCTTATAGACGAGTGCACCGATGAACTGAATTCATCGCGGTCCGATAATTTTGACACTACAGCGGGGTCGTTCCCAATCAGAATTGTTCAATTCTGATTGGAAATCTTTCACTTCTGATTGGAAGCGACCCGCTCTAGTGTCAAAATTCTCGGACCGCGATGAATTCAGTTCATCATGCACTCGTCTATTTTCGAATAGGATGAATATGGGAGCGCACAGGGAAAAATTTCTACTCAGTGACTGAGTTGGTCTTACTCAGAAATCGAAAAATCCTTTGTTTTCTTACTCAGTTTCCGTTAAAAGTGGGACAACCCATTGCCAATGGGTTGTCCCACTTTTAGCCGAAACTGAGTAAGAAAACAAAGGATTTTTCGATTTCTGAGTAAGGCCAACTCAGTCATTGAGTAGAAATTTTTCTCGGTGCGTAAGATTACTAATGATGGAACACACATCCTATATGAATTGTCTGTCGGTTTCATTCTAGCGATTGCTAGAACGCGACTTAAGAGTGTACCATCAAACTCGGTGAAATATGTAGCTAAACGGCGGCGGCTAATTTGCTGCATTGAATGTAATTTTTTCATCACTACGTGAGTGATGTACAGCTTAAATAATGTGGTATCTTAAGAATATTTTTGTAACAATATTACCTGGTTTACCACTCCTTTGGCATTAGGGTCAATTTGACCCAAACCGTCACTCTTAGAAAAAATTATGTAAATTTAAGTTCACTTGGATGCACATAAAAGGAGCGGCCCGTTTGACACAAATTCACGTCTTCTATCACAAATAAAGTCGAGCTAGCAATCGCTAGAGCCGAAGCGTGAGATAAAACATATGTAAGTAAAATAATAAACTAGATTTGAACTCTGATCCGCTGATTAAGAGGCACGTACTATACCTCACGGCTGTATCACCAAGTTGTGAGACAAATGATAAATATAAAACTGTTTCTACACACTAAGATTCTAATTTTCCAGCTCAGTAAATTTTTTGCTGAGTTCTGCATTTTTTCCATCTTTTTACTGAGTTTTCAACAGCAGATTTAACTCGGTACACTCGGTAATCAATGGACTTATCCACCGATGAACCAAATTCATCGCGGTCCGAGAATTTTGACACTAGAGCGGGGTCTGTTCCAATCAGAATCGTCCAATTCTGATTGGAACGGCCCCGCTCTAGTGTCAAAATTCTCGGACCGCGATGAATTCGGTTCATCGGTGGATAAGTCCATATTTACCGTTCATCAGTAACGATATTTACCGTTCATCTGTAATTTTTAACAGTTCATTTGCAGAGCTCGTTAACTCATTTACAGAGTATTCAGCAAAAGGGATAACCGAGCGTACCGAGTTAAATCTGCTGTTGAGAACTCAGTAAAAAGATGGGGAGAATACCGAGCTGATCTTAGTGTGTACCTATCTGGTCAGAAAGGTTTGTTGACATCTTGTGCAACCAACTCTAACTTACATGATGGATGTAAAATTGAGTCAAATTTGCCATTCAGTCATGAAATGTTTACTTGCGTCGATGGTTTACGTCTCGTGTAAATTCCTAATTTTTTAAGAGTGACACCACGCCAGCGACTTGTTCCCAACGTGATGCAAAAGGAAGGTTAAGAGCTTAACAAGGGAAGGTTACGATGGTGTCCCCCGGGATTTCAACCGGACTATTTTTGTTGCAATCTACATCTGGAAATATGAATAAATCCAAAGCCTTTCGGGTGATGGGCCAGTGGTGTAGTCAGGAGGGGCCCTGATAGGGGTAAGTTAGGCAAAATATATCATTATTGAAAATGCCCAAACGTCATCAAAATGTAAATTTCACAATGTATTGAAGTATAGACAGGTAGAATATGCATGACTACATGATTTCGTATCAAATTCAATTTACCATAGGCGTTGCCAGGGTAAGAACCAGTTGAAGTTATTTTAATAAAAAATGTATCACCTTGTTTATCACCCATCTCACCCTGGCAACGCCTATGGTAAATTAAATTTATTATGAAATCATGTATTTATGCATATTCTGCATGTTTCTACTGCATTACATTTTGAAATTTGCATTTTGATGACGTTTGGGCTTTTTCAATAGTGTTATATTTTGCCTAATTTGGCTCTTTGAGGGCCCCTGCTGACTACACCACTGGCCCATCACCCGAAAGGCTTTGGATTTATTCATATTTCCACAATGTCATGTAGAATGCAACAAAAATAGTCCGGTTGAAATCCCCGGGGGACACCATCGTAACCTTCCCTTGTAAGATCAGTTACGCGCTACCGAGGTACAAAGACCCACCTTAATATCTCCCTGATAACATAATTTTTCATATGACATGTTTACATTAATCGATAGCATTTTTAATTTTCTATCTTCTCAACCAATAAAACTTGAAATTTTACCAACTAATAAAATATTAAAATTAAAAACCGATTTCAGCCATTTCTGATGTAAGAATGCGAAAAGTTTTTCCGCAGATTTGCAGATCGAAATGGAGCAAAGTGATGTGAAAATCTCTTTGCTTACTCGCAAAATTTATGATTTGTGCAAGAAGGGCCGTTTTAAGTGTAAGAATGCGTATTTTGTAGTCCAAATTCGCGAGTACTTTTGGGGCAAAATGCGCCGGCCTTCGCCGTAACTCCAAAACAGCCGCTGGCGTTTGAATTATGACTACAGTAACACAGAGACGAAAATCAGAACCTTTCAAATGTGCATTAATTGCGTTATTAGCTGCAGCACTAACGTCGAGTAAACGCCGTGATGCATGCAACACTCAAACCACGTTATTTCTTGGCGTGTTACATTTCGTGGCGCATTTTTCTCGTAACACGCCTACCCCGAAAAACTGAAAAACACTCTCGCGCTCAGTATCATACGGGCGTATCTGATTTGTTTGTCTAGTGCATAGCAGAAAGTTGGAATAGTGGTTTCGCAGCGCGGCATCACGAACACTAATGCAAATCTACTGGTTGAAAATATGCCTATTTGATTTTGCCGGGATCAGCTGATTTTTGTTTACTATTTTCAACCAGTAACTCAGGTAGTGTTCGTGTAAAGCAACGTGTACATACACGCAACACCACTTAAAGCAGAAACCACTATGTACTTTCTGCAACAGTCGTTGAAAAATTCGCAACAATAAATATTTGATACCTAAAACGTATGCGACTCACTGAAAGCTGCGCGAATGCTATCGATCGCGGTCACCAAGACAATCTTTGTTTGTTATTAAATAAAAGCAAAATTTTTGCTCGTATTTTATTTATATGATATAAATTATATCCATCAATCTTATTTATTCGTTTCGGTCCATCCGAATGGCGCGGCACACAGAGAAAAATTTCTACTCAGTGGCTGAGTTAGTCTTACTCAGAAATCGAAAAATCCTTTGTTTTCTTACTCATTTTCCGTTAAAAGTGGGACAACCCATTGCCAATGGGTTGTCCCACTTTTAGCCGAAGCTGAGTAAGAAAACAAAGGATTTTTCGATTTCTGAGCAAGGCCAACTCAGTCATTGAGTAGAATTTTTTCTCGGTGCACCACCTAACAACCACCCACAGCCACCCGAACCGACGAAACCCAACCCAACCCGTCAGCTGTCCGGTCCGCGCATCACCGCTGGCTGTGTGCGTGATCCTGATCCTGCCCGCGCGCACCAGACTTTCGGTGGGCAAACAACATCATTCGCGAGTGACAACCCTTTCGCTCGGACTATCCCAGCATTGATGTTGCATTGGTGCCGGTAGTGGGATGCAAGGTTTATATATATTGTAAGGTTGAACATGACGTTTAGTTTGTGGAGAAAAGCAGAGGAAGCGAAATTTCAAAGGAATTTGAGGTGGCGGGGGATTTGTTTTCAGAATTTCTCACGGTGAAAAAATAATGGCCGCTCAGCCAGTTTTGACATCTAAGCCTACCTTAGAATATGTAAATACCTTGGTGGGATGCACTTCAAAACTAGGCCCAGTTTCGCGACGAAACGCGGAAAGGCAGTATCCGCGATCAACTATAGTAAATATCCTATAGGAACGTAATTTAAAACGAAAACCTTCGGCTGCCTCTCGTCCGTAACTTAGCATCGCCATCGCTATCGAACCATGAATGGCAGTGAGGTGGGGTGCTATGCTCGGTCAGCCTCCTCCACCCAGACCCAGCCCATGCACTCGGGTGGGTTTGGGTCGGCGTCGAAGCGCTGGGTATCCATAAACCACGTATACCAAGATTTGGCCATTTTAGATCCCCCCCCCCCGTCGTAGACTTTTCAGGCCAAACATTTCAATAGGTCCTATCTGCATTTGAGAGGCTCTCTTTGTTCACTTTCTCTTTCAATTATTGCAATGTAATGGTACACTTTTCAATTATTTTTGCAGTACAAATCAAAAGATGATTGTTTTGACCATCGTTCAATGCAAGGAGACAATCATAATACACATAAACAGCTGAGATATTAACGAAAGAGAGAGAAACCAAAGAGAGCCTCTCTTCTGCAGATAGGACCTTTAGACATGTTTGGCCTGTTTTGTCCATACAAAAATTTTGAAATTTGTATGGAGCGTAGACTTTGGCAAGACCCCCCCCCCCCCTTCACGTTGTTTATGAACGGTCCCAAAACACGATTTTTGAAAATTTGGGACGGGCTGGATCCTGGATGATCTCCCTAATGGTTCCCCTGTTAAAAAGGAAACTTTGAAAATCAGGACATGTTGCCACCATCACACTCATACGTGGTTCGTTAGTGATCGGTGACAACTCTAGGCTTTTTTTTTTGCATATATGTATAGCACGTTCGCGCCGCTCTTTCGTCGTCGTCGTTTTCTCTCACATTCTCTCTTACTTTCGTTCTCGTGGTGTGCTGCGGGCTGCGGCGTCCGTCGTCGCGATCGTCGCGCACCAACTTAAGCAGGCTGTTACACCTGTCGCTCGGGTGAAAAATGCTGGTCCGGATCACTTAATTGGCCATAACTTCGAAACGCCTTGACCGATCCGAATCATTTTGAATAGCAAACAATGCGGTAAAATTCCGGTTCGATTCGAGCTATAATCCGAAAAATCGGCCAATGGGAAGTGCCTTAAAAGTGAGTGAACTTATTTTGTTCACAGACACACATACATACACACATACAGACATCATCTCAATTCGTCGAACTGAGTTGATTGGTATATGTGACTTGACCCTCCGAGCCTCCAATCGAAAAAAATTTTTTTGAGTGAACATATAGCCTTTCAGTTCACTTAGGTGAACGAGAAAGGCAAAAATCCTTAAGTAACATTGCTGATGAAACCACCAACACCAAATGAGGTGTAAAAGGCCCTTAACGAGCTGATAAACAATAAGGCTGTTGGTATGAAGAAGATCCTGGTCCATCTTCTAGGAGGCCATGCATAAATTACGTCACGCTTTTCAGTGTAAAGGTGATGTAGGCAGAACGTGACGTTCCTTACAAAATGTGTGACTTGGGGTGTAGGGGGGTCTAAAAAGGCCGATTTTTGCGCGACATAATTCGTATATCACCCATTAAGTGTGAAAGCAAGCAGCTACATCAATTAACCTCCATGACATAGGAGGAAGGATCATTGCTCATCAGATGGTTGGATAACAAGGGTTTCTAATAGGTATAGCTGTAAAGGCATGGGAATTCAGCAAGATGAGAAGCAGGCTTTGTCCCAGTGAGGATGTCAATCCAAGAATAAGATGGCTGAATAACTCCATAAGTTCAATCTATAAGAACGGGGACAGGTTAAAGTCGATTGCACTCAAAGAGAGCGTTCAGGAGGTGTGTACGAAACGATGTAGATAAACTGTATGATTGCTGGTAAAATCAGTGGTAAGCCTAGTGGTGTTAGTACTGATGAAATTGATGGGGATGGGTTTGCAACTGTTGCAAAGGAAATATGCTCTGTGTAGAGGCTGATTATTCAGGTGATCCTTTACGGCCACCAAGCGTGGACGTTGAGGGAGGCAGACCGAAAAGCTGGCTCTTCTAACCTGTTACTGGAGAAACTTTATATGAGTAAATGGAAATACGCCTGGGAGGGAGGGGAGAAGTTGAAGTTAGCAGTGGTAGTTCCAGTTTTTTTTTCATGTTGGACTATTTATGTTACCAAAATTACAATTGTACTAAAGTTTACCAACTTATCTAGCAAAGCAGTTCAACCCTGCCCACGTTCATTATTTAAACAACACCAACCACATGCAGCCACCACGAAGCTGCCATTTTTACGAAGCACCGAACGGTGGTTGTTCGACTTATTAGAAGGATTAAAAACTAACGCCTCGAAAGCGCACAACAGCAGTAAAACAGGAACTTTTTTACGACTTGTACAACATTTTACATTCGCCGAGGCACCAACAACGCAACGCAGCACCCATCAGGACATCAAACAGCATTCAGAGTTCGTCAGTTTTCCCAACCCCAACCATTCCATCTGCCATGAACAACAAACTGGAATGAATCCAAGTCAATACTCTAATGATGACAGACAATGCTGCTGATGATGTTACTTAGCGTGCTCGTGCCAACACTAAGCTCTCTCTACCCGGCCATTATTGCACGGTGTGGCGGTATTCGACCGAGTTTGATGGCCACCGTACCCGCCGCCGTCTGTCTGAGCTGTGCTTGAATTGATAACGACATGGCTGGCTGGCAGTACCGCTGGCTGTTCTTCGTGAATTGTTAATCACGCGGCGCACATTGGCGCAGTGATTTTCGCGAAACGATGTGCTAAAGAACCCATAACGGCGGCGGCGGCAGCGGCGCGCCACTACTGACTGATGTTAAATTACAGTTCACAGCACAGTCAGTGCGCGCTATCGAAATGCTTCCACGTCAATGGGCGAGCTGGTGACATTTAATTAACGCAATAAATCTACACGCAGTCCATTGATGAAATGGCAATTCTGTAGAAACCATCATCCTACGTTGCTATACTTTGGGGAGGTAACAGACAAACAAATCAAACTCGCCCTCGTTAGGGTAGTGGTCCTCCTTCAACTAAAAGGTATGTACTTCAAGCTAAGGATATGCGATATGACTAAAATGTCAATTGAGGAGTTGGCTCTGCGATGCCTGTCAGATTGCCAACAGGTCAGGATGAGTCCATGGACCTCTTGCCGAATTGATATCTATCGATACTGATATTACTTTCCGTTTGTGGTTTAGTCAAGGCTTTGAACTGTTCATTAACCTTCTTCACTTTGTTATGGATTCAACGAAGTTCAGATGGCCTAATTGTCGATGCCACAGCTCCATCTCGAACATCAGACACGCTTTCTGAATCTTCTTCGTCGGCAGCTTATACATTCCATCCTCATGAATACCAGTAACAACAACATCTCTAGTTCCATCATGATCTTCATCATTCTTATTCTTCTCGCAGACCTTGCTAATGGACGTAGAAATCGTTTTTGGGGTAGACCAATAGCTTCAAGATTGAAGGGATGCGTGTTGTCGGTTTAAGAGTCAATTTATTACTAAATCTATTTTACATATGATCGATCGTTTCTGTAGCTACTGTGTGTACATTGATAAATGGGTGTTGTGTGAATGTGTTGAGTGTTTGCTGTATGTTAGACGTGATCCGCCACACGTTGAAAACTTCGCAACCATCAAGACTTTCTTGACTTAGATTCAACATTCTGCCAGCTCTAAATTGATCGTCCCTTTTGCTCCAGACTTTATGTACTGACTGACTGCCCATGGTGTCAAACGGATGTGCCCAATGAAATTGCTTGAGAAATCCTTCTTTGGTCCACGTCATATGAGTAGTCTTGGGGCAGCACGGACGGTAGTCTATGGGCTTGACGACTCCCCTTGCTCCCTTCGGCGATTCAGCCTTGTAGTTGCTTGCTTAGAATAGGTATCAGTACGTCGGCTCCAGAGGCACGTTCTCCTCCATTTGGGAAATTTGTGCCATAAGAATAGGACTACTAACCTCAATTCAAGGTGTTCAAGACCCGTGATGAGGAATGAGTGATCGTGGGGGTAAAAAAGATGCTCGATCGTTAACGGAACCTGTGAGGTATCTGGACATAAGACCTACAACACCTACCCCCCACCATACTAGTTTGGCACTTGTCGAGATAAGAATGCAGGGCTTTTGCTTGGTGGACCACATTGCCCGTCCATTCCTGGGATTCAAACATGAGCAATAAAAATCATATGTATATGGAGGTGGCGGTAGTGGCAAGGCGGGTTTGCTAGGTCTCCGTTAGAGAGAGGAGAAGAAGGAGTAGGGAGCTTTGCACGTAGTGCCAACGTCGGTAACCCAATTTCTTTCCCGGCTATTTTGTTGGGTGAGGTATTGGACGGAACGTGGTTGATGAGGGCCATCAACAAGAATCGATATGGGCTCTCTGCGGTGGAGGTGATTTACTTTGCATCCTCGAAGTCCAATATTTATTTATTTATTTGCTCATTCCATCAGATTTTTTTTTTATCAATAAGGACCTCAAGCAGGCCCTGATGAGACTTCGAAAGCTAATGACTGCAGCCAAGCAAGACCGTGAGAAACCTATGGAAACTGCGGCAGTGGCAGAACCCGTGAAGACAAAGCTTCCTAAGTCTACCAAGATGGAGACCTTCGCTTTCGCGGGTAGCCCAAGGAGTTCATCGGACGCCACTGCTTTTGACAAGCAGAAGCGTGTAAGGCAGCCGTCAGTTGAGGAGCTACCAAGTGGCCTAGCCCACAAGGCTAGGTGGTTGTTAACAGCAAAGGCAGGCAGTAATGCAGGTAAGTCGTATCCCAGCAAGGCAAGGCCAGCCCGTTCCAGATTGAAGGAAGGACCCCCTGAAATGACAGCTGAGCGGAAAAGAAATAAGATAAATCCGCTTGATCAGTAGGGACACCAAACCCAGGAGACGTAAAAGAGTAGGTGCCAAGCGCGAGAAGGGTGACTTGCTCGTCATCAAGGCCGAACAGTCAAAGTACTCGGTCGTCTTGAAGGCGATGCGAAGCAATGCCAAATTCGTGGATCTGGGAGCCGACGTGCGCAGTACTAAACTTTCTCGTACGGGTGAAATAATTCTCTTACAGCGAAGGCGATACTGTAGGTTAAAAACCTACAGTATGCGGCAGGAAAAAATGCTAAAGTGTTTTTCAACTTCAAACCTCACTTTCGTCCATTTGACATTAACCAATCTATGTTTCAACGTTCCATGATCTATGATACCCAAGAAACACACATGTTATAATAGAGATACGACAGCGCAAGTTTTGGTTGTATAGAAGTTTGTATGACGTAATTTTAACATTGTGTTGAAATAACGTAAAATAAACTTCTATACAACCAAAACTTGCGCTGCCGTATCTTTTGTATAACATGTGTGTTGCTTGGGTAGGCTAGTTTTCTGAAAAGTTAATTAAAAATTTCCCATTTTGGTCACTAACCTTTACAGGGCGGCCCCTGAAGATGAAGACAACCAGAATTTTCAAACCGCAGAAAATCACACAGGTCGCTAAATTTCGCATCTGATAAAATAAAATTTTTGATTTTCTCTACAATATCATCAAATATATGTACTTATTTCATCTGGTATGTGAAGCTACATGGCTCTGGATCAGTGTGGTCTGGTTGTTCATCGTATTTGAGCTAATTTTGTTACTGTTATAGTCATTTTGTTTAATTACCATTGTGCGCGCAGTTTATTGATATCCGCTTATTAGGCCTACATTAGAGGGTCTTGTTTCCCGGACTGAAAAAAATCCCGGGATTCGGGATTTTTATTTTCCAAATCCCGGGATTTCCCGGGATCCCGGGAAAAATTCAAATTTTTTCAAAAACGATACAAAATACTAATGGATCGATTTCTAAAATATTTTTCATCAAATTCGATCAACTAGTAATCGTTATTTTTGAAATTTAATACACTTTACAACGACATTTGATTGTGTAAGGTCAATTGAAAACAATAAAGAATATAAGAACATCAAATAAAGCAGTCATCTTCTTCCGGAATAGGTTAACTTGGGCTTTTCTGCCATATTTATCGGATCGAAGTTTTTGAACTTGTAAGAAGATGATATTTTTGGAGAAATACCTTATAATTTACCCTAAGACATGACTTAGTTCTAAGTGGAATTCCAAGAAAAGTTTCCATTGGATTTGTTTCTGACTATATTTGCATTTCTAGAGGAAATAACAAATAAAGGCTTAATAATATTCCTGCATCAATTATTAAATTGACCCATGGGGTCTCTTCTTATGTAATTTTTGAAAATCGATTTAGGAACTTTTCTGACAGAATTTGAGTGCAAAAAGGTCAGAAGAGTGATTTTAAAATTTTAAACCGCAATATCTTAAACCATTTTGTAAGCATTTTGATTTTTTTATAGAAAATGTGTGAAGCTATTTAATTATATTTGTAAATAAATTCATGATAAAATTTTGGATTTCTAGGTGAATATACCAAGGAAACTAGAGTAAAAAAAAACCAGAGAAATTCAAGGCCTGACTTTCAACAAACTTATTGTGAAATTGATAAAAAAAAATCAAATCTTCAAAAATTGCTTAAAAATCTTACTTTAGAATTTTTTTAGACGCTTCTATGTGGTTTTTCCAGCAATTCTTATACTTTTATTATTCTTATTCTATGGTATTACAGTATCCATAGGACAGGTCAAACTGTGCTTTCCGCTTTTTCATTGATACTTCTAAAAATATTCTTCGGTATGCTGTTTCGCTTGAATTATCTCTAAAATATTCAAACGAGTTTCACAGGAAATTTTGCCTGGACTTCAAAAGAAAATGGCTAAATAAATTTCATCTAAAATATTTTTACGACATCGTCAAAAAATATCCCAGAGAGAGCCCTGCAGAAGTTATGAATTGTTTGCCCATTTACCTCTGAAAATTCTACGAATTTTTCCCATAATCTAATCGGAAATGCGTCAAGTATTTGCTCAGGTCAATTGAATATTATATATCAATACAGTATTCTCAAGGGTTTTGTTTGTTTATTATCAGGGATTTTAACCTTTTTACTTCAGAAACATCTAAAAATATGTACACAATATTTTTTAAAAGAAAACTTTGCAGAAGTTCTACCTTTACATATTTGAACATGGCTATCAATCCCAGGAATACTTCCATAGAATAATCTAGTAATAGCTTAAAATAAATCCTAATGTTCCATATTCTAATATTCTGCCGGTTGATTTAGTTTTCTTATAATTGTAATGTAACGCCAAATAAATAAAAATGAATGTATGAATATTCTGCCAAAAATCAGTTGTGTAATAACAAGGGTTTTCAACAAAAGCTTGATTTCCGTAGAACTAAATTACACTAGATCTGCCAGATAGCGTAGAATTGGATGAAAAATATAATGGCAACATTGATAAAGAAGATTTGAAGTGTAATGTTACGTTTCAGTAAAATACTATTGTCATATTTTTTTCAATTTTCGGGAAATCCCGGGATTTTTGGAAAAATATCCCGGGATTCGGGATTTTCCAGATCCCGGGATATCCCGGGATTTTTGTCCCGGGAAATCCCGGGCAAGACCCTCTAGCCTACATTATCACATGTTAAACATCAAATATGTTCATTTTTATTTTTCAGTGCTAGAATATAGACATTGACTGATACACTGTCGTGGAAAAATAGTCATATATATCCCATATTTAGCGTGTTATAGTGCCTTGAACTTTTCGGATTTTTTCCTGCCGCACCCTGTGGACAAGATCACTGACGCGGAAGAGTTCGTCACGACACTGCGCCAACAGTGTGAGGTACAGGTGGCCATCGCAGCTGTTAGGCTGCAGAGTGTCCCGGCAGGGACACAGCTAGCATCGATACATCTACCTGTGATGGACGCTAACTTGTCCGTTCAAATTGGAAAGCTCAGTAGAATAGATGCCAACTAACTTATAATTCTTATAATTTTCTTATTAACTTTGCACGAGCCATTGGAGGCTTTCTTCAACTTTCTGGAACCAGTACAAAAGTCGTGGGACTGCTGCAAAGGCACTGACAGGAGCAAACTGTGTAGGCAATATGCGGCGGCGGCAAAGGCCACAAGATTGTCCAAGTCCACCCACGTGCATGATTTGTTTCGGGAAATCCGTGAACAGCCAGCACCCAACAACGAAGTCCAAGGTGCCAGGTCTTCAGAAGAGCCGTATCAAATCATAGTGCACGTAACAAAGCTGAGCCTGAAGCACTGTAACGCAGCCCAGCACCTGTTTTATCAGGCAGTTTCTGAGTGTGGAACGATATCGCCACCATAGCAGACCCATATCGGGTACCAGCAGGCAACGGCAATTGGGTCGCGGATGGGCCCGAAAATTGACGGCGATATGGACAACGGATATATACTCCGTCCAGGAGTTGATATCTATTACCTACGGTTTCGTGGTCGCGAAGTAAACGGGGTCTTCTTCTGTACCTGTTATGCGCGTCCACGGTAGTCGATCGAAAAGTTTACCTGTGCCGTGGAATGGGAAAGCCAAATGCGAGGAGGGCACAACTACGGACAATCTTGTCCAGAGGATATGTAGGGATGAGTGTGGCTGGAATGCCGTTTCAACGGCTATCACCCATATCGTCTTGGAGCTACAGAGGAGGTGACGCGTAGACTCGGAGAATGGCTAGTGCTGTACACAGGTGTTTCAAGGGTTCGGAGTCGGCTTCGGAGCGATTAAGGTGCCGCAAGGAGAACATCCTTGACATGGTCTACTGGGTTGAATCCGAGCCCACGATTGTAAAGGGGTTCCAGCAGGGTCGAGGCAGGTGGTGGCCCCATGTCGGCTTTACTTGCGGGAAGGTCAAATCGCTGTGTGGTATCAGTTCTTGATACTTGCTTTGCAGTTGGAAGCATGCGCCTGACTGCCGAGGAACCGCTCGGGAAACTGGCCAAGCGATAGCATGCTACCTTGATGGACGCCCCAAAGCAAGTAATCGATTTTCGTTGCTGCAGGCTACACATCTAACCTTGAGAGTGCGATATGCACTAGACCCTCTTTGAAGCATTGCTACCTTGGTGGTCCCGGAAGGCATGGAGGACGTGAGATATCGTAGCGGAGCCACATGTCATTAGTATTTGTCGGCTTGGGAGTCCACTCCTGCTTCTTTAATGCAATAGTGCTGGCAGGCTAATGCATTGGCTCCTCGTGTTTTCGCTCGCTCTATCGCAGCTCTACTGAAGGCGTTATTGGTGGCGCTACACTAATCTTTGACGCTCACGTCTTCCGTAACATCCGCAGCACAGTTCTCCAGCTCCTCGACAAAGGACCTTTTCACTGTAGCATTTTTCAGTCGACATGTATTGTGCCGGGCTCCGAATGTTTCCTCTTTCTGTTGCTGGAGCCTGGCAATGCGCAGACGAATCTCGCCGATTAGGAAATGAAGATCGGACGCACTGTTGGCATTACGTTTGTTCCGCATGTCAAGACGTCCCCGTCTACATTTTCGGCTGATGCAAATGTGGTCGATTTGATTTTTCGTGTCGCCATCATGGGAAACCCATGTCATTTTGTGCGCTGATCGGTAGGAAAAGAGCGATTCCCCAAATCACCATGCCTTTGTTGCCACAAAGCTCTGCAAACAGCGCTCCATTCTTGCTCATTTCTCCGAGACCATGACGTCCCATGACGTGCTCATAGTCCGAGTTGTCGGAACCAACCTTCGCGTTGAAGTCGCCCTTGAGGATCTTTATATCACCTTCCGGAATCTTGTCCATTCAGTTGACTATAGAAGTTCTCTTTGTCTTGCATTTAGGCAGC
This sequence comes from Aedes albopictus, assembly GCF_035046485.1. Classification (NCBI taxonomy): domain Eukaryota; kingdom Metazoa; phylum Arthropoda; class Insecta; order Diptera; family Culicidae; genus Aedes; species Aedes albopictus. The sequence goes on from NC_085138.1 coordinate 334,254,759, forward strand.
ATCGGTTGGCGCGTAATATTGGATCATGGTAAGGTTTTGAACTCAGTTATCCTAGTGGTTAAGGCTATGGATCGCCAATCCGGAGATGGCGGGTTCGATTCTCGTTCCGATCGGGAAAAAAATCTCGGATCCCTGGGCATTGTGTATCATTGTACTTGCCACACAATGTAAACATTCATGCAATGGCAGCAAAGAAAGCCCTTCAATTAATAACTGTGGAAGTGTTCAAAGAACACTATGTTGAAGAGAAGCAGGCCAAGTTATAATGCAAACGTCGAGCCATAAAGAAGAAGAAGGTTTTGAACCCGCGTTCTGAGCCTGGCCACAATTATCATCTCATTAATTAACGTGGACGTGATCGCTGAATAGCAAACCATCTTAACAGTGACAAGGAGCGTGTTCACTTTGCAGGCCAGAGTGTAGCATAAATCCACCCGATGCCAATCTGTGCTCTTCAAAGTTCGGTCAACGGACTTCGCTCAACCCTAGGATCTCAAGCTTCATTCGGCATTGACAAATTGTGTCAGTTTACCCTGCTAGGGTTAGTACTTTCCAAGTTCCAAATTCATTTTCTATATTTGCGCTGAAAAACAGGCTTTGTCTGTCACAGAGTCCTAAAGTAAGAGGAATAATAACGAATTTCAATAAATATAGCGAATACCCCTAGCATCCCATCTTCCGACTAGCCCTGAGTTGGCGTTCATAAAACAGCCCCCAAAATGTAAACACATGAACCCACGCGGTTTTGCACGAGCGACTTGCTTGCTCGCTATGCTGCAGGCTCACCTGCTACCGGTCGGGTGGGCCCACGTTGCCTAGAACTGCTGTGGAGGACGACACGATGATGCTGCGGTTGGTCGGTCGGTCGGTGGCTGGTGGGTCGAGCGAATTTGAAGGATCAAAGCAGTGCCGTTTTTTTCTCTTTTCTTATTTTGGTGAATGTTTGTATTTGAACCTTGCGTTTCTTCGCAGGAAACACAATAAGAAGGAAATCACATTTTCTGAAGGATGGCTGATGTGCTGCTGAAGAGGAGTAGTAGAAACCGCATCTTGTATTCATGTGATCGGATTCGGATAGGATGTGGTGCGGTGGAGTGCCCGGCAGGCACACAGGATACATGTGCTAAAAAGAGGCGGAAATGTGGTTTTGATGGAGTGCCACTTTGGGCGGCGCGCGATGGTCGTGAATGTTGAATGAAATTTGATATTTTTTTAAATCGTTTGAAGACCTTAAAAGTATCTACAAATACAGAATTGAGGACCGGGATGATGATTTCTGTAATGCAAGACGTTACTGAAAACATTTGTTGCCCTTTCTAGGTTGTACCGTTTTAGCTCATTATTTGATTATATGTTATAAACATTGCCATATATACAGGGAATACTCAAAAAAAAAATGAGACAGGTGAAATTTACACTTTTCTAAAAATGTTCAACTCGCTGTAACTTTTCGAAAGGAGCATCAAATATTTTAATATTTTTACTGTAAGTTCATCAACTAGTTGTGTATCAGTGGTCAAAATTTGGAAAAGATCAGGCCAACCTACACGAAGTTATAAAGATCTAGATAAAGGTAAAATTCTCCGATAGCAAACTTTGAACTGTTATAGCTCCGGATTCAATGAACCGAATGCAATGAAATTGTGATCATTTATGACTAATATAATGAAACACAGTTGACTCAATTTGAAATTATTAATAAGAAAAAAAGTTATAGTGATTATATATATATATATATATATATATCTATATATATAAAAATGAGTTTGAAGTTCCTTTGAGGCAACAAAACTCAAGAACGGGTGGACCGATCAGCATGAGTCTTGTATAGTTCGATTCGTATTCGTGGTGGCTGTGTTTATATGTACAAAAAGTTACGAAAATCAACTCCAAAAGTTAGAAAATTGATAAAGTACTGATTTTTATGAACTGGGAAGAAAATCATCATGATCGAAATCAAACCAATCTAGAGTGCGATGCTTAAATTAGCTCAAAAGCTGTCAAACCACCACAGCTTGGCAAGACAACGTTTGCCGGGACAGCTAGTATATATATATATATATATATATATATATATATATATATATATATATATATATATATATATATATATATATATATATATATATATATATATATATATATATATATATATTTCATATGTATCCCATTACTTTTTCGATTTAATACCGGCTATTTGGTTGCTTTCCTTTGAAACATAAATATATTCAAGTCAATTAGAGGGAATTCAAATGAACTATAATTACTATCTCAAATTTTGAAACGATGATGAAGTTTTGGATAAATTGATGTTATATTAGAATAATAATCTAATCGTTATAAATTTCTTTCATGTAAAGAATTTTAAGTTTAGTCAAATGTTTTTAATAGCTCATTATATAAATCATAAATGGTCAAAATTTCATTGCATTCGGTTCATTGAATCCGGAGATATAACAGCACAAAGTTGGCTATCGGAGAATTTTACCTTTTTCTAGAATCATTATAACTTCGTGTAGAATGGCCCGATCTTTTCTAAATTTTGACCACTGATACACAACTAGTTGATGAACTTACAGTAAAAAATTGAGAATATTTGATGCTCCTTTTCGAAAAGTTACAGCGAGTTGAACATTTTTTAAAAAGTGAAAATTTTACCTGTCCCAGTTATTTTAAGTATCCCCTGTAGAAAAAGTAGCAAATGTTTCATTTTTGCAATACAGTTAGGTCTTTTTTTACACGATTTTCATTTACGCGGCCGCGTAAATGAAAACTCCATACAAAAAAGAAAATCATCGTCTTATTTTTGCATGATTTGTCGAGAAATGGTGAGACTTTTTTTACGCGATTTTTTGAATTTTGAATTGGTGGAGCGGACCTGGTGTGATGGTTAGAACACTTGACTATCACGCCGAGGACCTGGGGTCGAATCCCACTCCCGACATACTCACAAAATGTGGGTTCTTCCTTCGGAAGGGAAGCAAAGCGTGGGTCCCGAGATGAACTAGCCTAAGGCTAAAAATCTCGTTAATACAGAAAAAAAAGTTTTGAATTGGGTTTTTTTTACGCGGTACGTATCCTCCGCATAAAAAAAAACTGACTGTACAATAATCCACGTAATTATATGGGACTCGAATCCAAAATACTCAAGGGAATTCAAGTCAAAGTCACAGGAAATTCCATAACGAAAAATTTCTGAACCAAACGGGAACCGAATCCGTCACTTTTGGCATTGCCTTGCTGAAAACTTCAAATCTAGATTTATTTTGACAGAAGCTGGAAAACAAAATAAGTTTCTTATAAAAAACAATATTCTTTCTAGATGGACATTACCACTTGGCTGTTGATTCACTTCACGATATTGCATTCTCATTGCCAATGTCGAACAATGATGGTTTGAATTAAATATTTGCAACGAAATGAGGGTATTTCATCACTTCGTTTTTTGCATTCGAATCATTTCTAGATAGAAACAAAACCAGTCAGAGTGATGCGCAGAGACAGTTAGCAAACATGTTAATGGCAATAATCGCGCCTGTAATGGCCCATGTAACGTTGCGTTTGTGCAAACAAAACTACATGGAGTTGAAGACTTCAAGGGATTTACTGTACCGCTCGCCGGAGTGCACAGGAGGAATGCAAGCAAGAAGGGTGCCAAATGAAATGTGGCGGTGATATCGAATTTCATTGAACAGCTGATGATGGGTGCACCAAACTGGCACTGCACGCATCATGCATCCTTGCCGTAGCGGCATAAAACGGCAACGCGGCACAACAATGAGGGGAAAAAGGATGATGGTTGCAATATTAGCGATTGCCGACTGTCGGTAAATTGATATCACCACGATGGGATTTGCTGAGTTGAATGAGGTATAAAAGTCGCCGAGGGTTGGAAAGTCAATGACGGTAATGAAATTCGATGCGAAAAGTGAGACCATTTGCACGCGGGCGACCGTTGGAAATTGTTAGGAAACTTATTTTGTGATTGATCAATTTTGTTGATTGAAGGATTTTTTTTTGCGTCCTAAATGTCAACTTCTAGCCTAGTATTAATACTTAGTATCTGTATTACGTTTTGTTGGTTGAGCCTTCTATTTTCTTAGTTTAGTCTTTAGTTTCTAGCTTTCAGCTCCTTGATTTATCTTCTGACCTTTTTATTTCAAACTTCTAGCTCTTAGATGCGCGTTCTCAGTTTCTATCTAATATAATAGGACGGAATTAAAAGGTTCAAAACTGATTATACTCATTCGAAGAATCTAGCGTTTGTTTTCTAGCTTTTAGCTACTAGTTCTACGAGAAGCTGAACCGCTCGCGCAGAGATAATCACGGGGATGTTCTCACGAGCGAGCGTGAGGTGATCGCGAAGTGGCGGCAGCATTACGATGCGCACCTCAATGGCGACGTTGCAAGTACTGAAGGTGGCGTAGTAACAGATCTAGGAGTATGTGTACAGGATGAAAGACTTCCGGCCCCTGACCTCCAAGAGATTGATGAGGAGGTTGGCCGGTTGAAAAATAACAAAGCCGCTGGAGCAGATCTACTACCAAGCGAGCTTCTAAAATACGGTGGAGAAGCACTGGTGAGAGCATTACACTGGGTCATTACCAAGATTTGGGAGGAAGAAGTAATACTGGAGGAATGGATGGAAGGTATCGTGTGTCCTATCTACAAAAAGGGCGACAAGTTGGATTGCGGGAACTACCACGCGATCACATTACTGAGCGCTCTCTCAAATTTTATGCCGCCGTCTATCACCGATTGCAAGAGAGTTCGTGGGACAATATCAGGCTGGCTTTATGGGCGAACGCGCTACAACGGACCAGATGTTCGCCATCCACCAGGTGTTGCAGAAATGCCGCGAATACAACGTGCCCACACATCACTTGTTCCTCCTCTCTCTCCTCTTCTTGGCGTAACGTCCTCACTGGGACAAAGCCTGCTTCTCAGCTTAGTGTTCAATGAGCACTTCCACAGTTTTTAACTGAGAGCTTCCTCTGCCAATGACCATTTTGCATGTGTATATCGTGTGGCAGGCACGAAGATACTCTATGCCCAAGGAAGTCAAGGAAATTTCCTTTACGAAAAGATCCTGGACCGACCGGGAATTGAACCCGTCACCCTCAGCATGGTCATGCTGAATACCCGTGCGTTTACCGCCTCGGCTATATGGGCCCTATGACATCACTTGTTCATCGATTTCAAATCGGCGTATGATACAATCGATCGAGAACAGCTATGGCAGATTATGCACGAATACGGATTCCCGGATAAACTGATACGATTGATGGATCGTGTGATGTGCGTAGTCCGAGTATCAGGGACACTCTCGAGTCCCTTCGAATCTCGCAGAGGGTTACGGCAAGGTGATGGTCTTTCGTGCTTGCTGTTCAACATTGCGTTAGAAGGTGTTGAAACATTTGACCCCGGGAGTGGTTGCGCGGTCCCAGACGGGGACCGGCCTAAGCCCCAAGCAGCTGGTCTGAGCTTCGGCCGCTTCCGGGGTGGACACACAAGGCCGTCTTCTATCTCCCGGGTCCCAGGGCGATTGAGTAGGGGAGAGTTTCGGATGTGGGAGTCCTATTATAAAAACTGGATTTTTCACTTACTTTAGTTTATTGAAGTGTACGGCGGCGGGCGGTGACGGTCGAGGCGGTGACGGGCGAAGCTGTGACGGGCGAGGCGGTGGGACAGCGGTTCCCAACCACCACGGACTTCTAACGGCGTGAGGGTTGATACACCCACTCGCAGGGACACCTGGCGGGATGCGAGGGGCTACTCAATGGTCTCCCTACGCCGCGATGTACGCACGTTGTTGGAGAGGCGGAACTGTCGGGATTCGGAGCCTCGGGTTCAGGAGCGCTTGGTAGTGGATGACGGGGACGGTCAAGGTCTGCAGCAATCTAACGGTGACCTTCTTTGGATCGATGGCGAATCGGCCCGTCGGGACGACGGTGCCCGGTGAAAGGGGTTTTGACGGAGTATACCGGTGGTCGGAAATCGGGACCTAGAGGTGGCTTTCAGCGACTACGGTGCACAACTTGTCATCGAGCTGGAAATAGCACGAACGATTGAGGTGGCCTCTAGACCAACCGAAACGTGGCCGGTTTGAGCTGGTGATCCGACCAGATCCGGAACCAGTCGTGGCTGTTGTTGGCACTTGGCGAAGCTTGGTAACGTAGCTTCTATTTCGGAGTCTTCCGTAAAACGATTCTCATCCCGGGCTAAATTGCCAACTTCTTAATAGGCACGTGGAATTATCTCCAGGAACAAACTCGGAAAAAACTTCTTGGTGTAATGTACACCGGTTGATAGATGCCACTCGACTCCCCGTCCCTCAGGCTATCGACTCCTCTCAGCCCCTAACAGACACTCAACCTCCCGATGCGGGTGACCGTTTTGCTGCATCCGCCCTTTTATTGCCGCCGCGATCAGTTTGTCACCCATCTTTTGGTTTGCGTTCGGAGCGTTAGCACTGCAGCCGCCCGCACCGTTTGAATTAAACGTTGGCTAGCTTACATTTTATGCACCTACAGTCCCACATCATATTGTGAAAAATCAAAATGTTACCGTACGGTAACAGTCCCCCTCTGGTCAGGGAAAAAAAGGATAATGTACAATTGTTCTTTTTTCTCTATAAGCTATTATTATAACGATTATTAACAAAGGCAATTACCACTATGAACAAGCAAGCAACAATAACACTAGATACGGAAAAACCAAAAAAAACAAAAAGAAAACACTAATCTTAACGAACATTGCGGTGAACGCATCGCGAGTAACAAAATTACCAAAAAGGTCAAAACTAACAGCTACATATTACAATCCACACCTCTTCCAACCTCTCCAGGCTTTCGAGGGTGGTGTCGATCGACAAGTTACAACGACCTTCCACTTTGCGTCCGTGATCCCCGATAAAAGCCGTGGTCTAAACATTATACTACGCCACCAACTGTCTCGCGGGACAGGACCGATCAGGACGAAGGAACCGACGGAACTGATTGCCCAATTGCAATCTCTGAGATAAAGTACCTACCATAGGTAAACGTGATCAACTGTGATCACTAGTTCTGTACTGAAGCATGTGAGAGATCACGTACTCGCGCATACGCCTCGTGAGAGTTATGCGTATCGCGCGAGAAAACCTCTCGCGTATTACGGTATGCGCGAGAGCATAACAGTTGCTCATTTACGCAACTGCTTCGATCAATTGTTCGTGAATCGATCGATTTGAATCCGGATTCTAGTATTCGATTGACTCTCGTTCACTGTGGAACGGAGTCCGCGCGCGTCTTTTCGGGATTGCCACCATTCGAGGACGTCTCCTCAGGTGGTGTGTTCGATTTTTCAAAATGTATCCGACGAAATTTCTATCGAGCGTGGAATTCTTCAGGAATCGCTCCGCGGAAAGCGAACTCCTAAGACAAATGAGCCTAGGACAGAGGGTAAGATGACAAATTTGAAAAAATCTGAAGAAGGTCTTGAATTCATATTCGATAAATTAATTATTCTAGATGTGTAACGATCCTGACTCAGTGATCGGGAACGGTTCTTCTTCGAACAACGGGCTGACTACAACAATTGCTATTGTCACACGGTGTCAAAATATCGATTATTATCGAACTTTCATGTACCTCGGATTTTTCTTCATAGAATGTTAGAATTTCGGCTGTAATGTATAAATGCCAAATTTGAAAATATTCTATCGGGGAAAATTTGAGTTAGATGAGTTTTAGGGTATTTTCCATACTAAAAATCAATAATTACTATTTTAGCCCAAAAAACGTCCCATACAAAATGTATGGAAAAATTTTCGCCGATGAAATATTTTCTAGTTTTCCGATTATGAATATATAGCCAAAATACTATTCATTTTCGAAGAAAAATCCGAGGTACATGAATGTTCGATAATAATCGAAATTTTGACACCGTGTGTCATGCGGCTTTCAACAGCTGAGCGGGCCATACGCCAATGTTGCGGCCTTGCGCATCGACCAATTCATAGGACGATGACCCGTGTCTCGCAACAACAGTACAAGGTACATATTGTGCTCCCAATTTTGAATTGTAATATTCATTAGCGTTTGAAAGCTTAGTGTTTCTCTTATACACCGTACTTCCCACCTCGAATGGTTCAGCGGGTTTCCGGGTGCGCAAATTATACGTGTTGGTAGAGATGGTATGCGCTTTTAGTAAATTCTTTTGAACTAACACAAACAGCTGTGGGTTTTCATGCCGGATTCTCGCTATCCTTGCATCAAGTTTCGTTTCACCTTCATCCCCGAAACGAGAGTGATCGCTTCCTTTCAGAACGACCTCTTCACCTCGGGCTACCCGGAAGCGACTGTAGCCGGTGGAGGAGTGGATAGTAGAGTTAATAATTAGTTCAATTTCGGGCAACCGCGTATCCCATGATCGTTGGTTGTTGCGCGCGTACGAGCCAATTGCCGTGTTAATTCCACGATTCACGCGTTCCACCGGATTTGCTTGAGAGTGGTAACGTGATGTTAACCATTGCTGGATCTCGAAGCGGTCTAGCAGGTTGCGAAACTCTCGGGAGGTGAACGTGGTGGCGTTGTCGGTTAGCAGAATCGCTGGCACCGAATTGCGGAAAAACCAGTGATCCACTAACTCTGCGCAAAGAGTTTTAGCGGAAATTTTTGGGAATGCATGTAATTGCACCCATTTACTAAAAAGGTCTAGAGTAACTAGAATATACTGCTTCCCACTGGTAGTGCGTGGGAGAGGGCCAATGTAATCTAGGGCAATGATTTGCCAGGGGCGAGAAGCAACTCGCATGTCTCCCATAGGTGGCGTCGTAGATGCATTAGGGGGCTTAATCTTCTTACATTCGGAGCATTTCCGGATGTACTCCCTCACCTACCTAAACATGTTGGGCCAGTGGAACTGCTGACGAATCATTCCCACAGTTTTGTCAACTCCGGGGTGCATCCGGTCATCGTGATTTGCTCGGATCCCAAGTAACACAGTTTGTTGTATAATTGTTTAAAATTCACGTTTCAGACATAGTCGAATGTTTATTCCTTGTATTTTCGACTTGATATCACGCACTTATATAATCAAAACAGCGCAAAAAATGGCGGCTTATAGAACATCTTACAAGTTAGATAAGATGTATTCCAATGCCTAAATATAACTAATAATTACGTTCCAAATTAACCCAAACATAATGATCAGGTTTTATCAAGTCAAACTTTAATAACAGAAACTTGCAAAATGCACTTATAAAGCAATTAAGTTTTAAGTTGTAATATAGCTATTTTTATGATATCTAGCTAGCGTAAAACATTTATACTACATACACCATTCATATGGATTAAAACAAAGTTTTTTTCTAATCATATAACTTACAGAAACCGTTTATAATACATATGAATAAGCCACCGCATTAAATGTTCGGCGTACCACCAGACATAAAGGCAGAACTAAAGGAAAATATATTGTAAATAAAATAATTATTCATTTGGTTTTCCAGTTTGTTTATCCCGAAAAATATTAACTGCTGTTGCTGTTGATGGCATAGGGCAAGTGCTATAGTTTTCGAATAACAAATCTTGGAATGGGTTTCACACTGTGCTGGTAATTTACCCGCTGATTCACCTGCGGTTCAAGATTTGTGGTGAAACTTCTCATTTTACTTGCGCAGTTTTCTAGCGCCATTCAGTAAGATAAAATAAGATATCATAAATCAACAATATTTTTGATTTTTTTTTCAAATCGACATGAAAACAAGCATGGCTGACACTTTTTGGAGCATACACTACCGTTCAAAAATGTTGGTAACAATGCATGTTCTAATGGTCGATACTGAATGTGACTAAAGTAAGTTTTAAGTATTAGTTATAAACTGATCAACTATTCATATTTTTTTAAATGATTGAAAAATCGTGAGAAAAGAATATGTAATAACACTTGTTCTCATATTTTGAGTAGGTACTGTCAACTAGATTTGAAAGAACTAGCGAAAGCAACTATTAAGTTGACTTTGGAAAGTTTATGACGAGATCTAGTATAATAACGTTTTTGAGACGTTATATAGCGCATTTAGTTCACCACTGGACTATCGCACTAGTTTTCACGAGTGCGAAAACGCTAATAAAAGTGCGCGATTGCATCAAATCATCTCGGTGTCTTCAGAGCACTTGTTCTCTATAGATTGAAGAAATAGTGCGCCGAAGACATCAACCTGATTTGATGCAATCGCGCACTTTTATTTACGTTTTCGCACTTATAATGTCGCAGTTCGCAGTCCAGTAGTGAACTAAATGCGGTATATATATGTTCACTCATTAGCTGTGATAATGTATTGCGACAAGCAATAAAACAACGTCAAAATAACACCGTTACAACTTGTTTGTCAGCGGGACTTCATCTGTCAAAATGTCAAATCAAAACATTGTTATTAGTTTGTTTTGTTGATGGCCTTGCGCCTTGTTGATTTTCCTGGTTCTCGCGTTCCACGGAAATCCGTGATAGGAATACGTAAATCTCCGTGGTACAGCTTGTAAAGAGTTCGCGGATTCACGCGTATAAAGAACAGCGCTTTGAAATTAACCAGCAGCTCAGCGGGATGGATGATGACGCACCGGATCAGATCGCTGAGACAGACACGATTCCGGTGGAGATCACACCCGCTGGTGGTTGAATACTTTCGTTATTAGCCGGTTATCAGCAATTCTGGCAGAATTTTTAGGTACGAAGATGATTTACGAATTTAACAAACCCTCTGTATCTAAAGGATATAATTAGTGGCACGAAATGTTAACCATTTGTGGCGGAGGATTTCAATGATAGCAACATGGGACCAATAATGTCCATACATGCTGCAGAATCAACTTAAGCGGATGCTTTTTCTCGGAGCTAGACCAGAAATAAAACATACGTCCCGGGTGATGTCAATCGGTACTCCAGATTACCTGGGCCACCTTCTTGAGCAAAACAGTGACATTTCAAAACGTGAACATAAGTTATTGAAGTTACTGCGCGTGTATTTGAAGCTCTAATAATGTTAAACGGTAGTGAAAATAACACATTTCATACCCGCCAAAGCCAATGACAGTTTTTTGAGGTTAGTAATCGGTCAGCACAAATAGAGCTTCAATATAGCACGAGATGTATTTCCGTCCACTTATACTACATTTATAAAACAACTTTTTATCTTTATATTTTTAAAGATGTTTTCTGTGTTACTTGGGATTATCACTAAGCGCGCTTCGGGACTGGGAATAATTTTCCAGTCGAAGCGGTGGTCGGCGAAATCGTCATTGAAGACAAACTTTAGCAACTGGCCGTCTGGGATTCGAAAATCCGGATAGTCATCCGGGTTATCCTCCACTTGTTGTCTAAGTGACGTATACCAATCGCACTCCGACTTCACTGACACGGCCATGACGCTTCTCGACAGCGCGTCGGGGACAACATTATCCTTGCCCCGGTGGTGGACGATAGTCATGTAGAACATCTGTAGGGACAGACTCCATCGACTGAGGCGGGATGACGTCTTCCACTTTGAACGCATAATAAACGTCAAAGCGGAAGAGTCAGTCACGAGCACAAAGTGACTCCCTTCAAGGTACCCTCTAAAGTGCTCTATGGAGAGAAGTCCAGCGAGCCCCTCCTTTTCCGTAGCATGGTAGGAGCGCTCTGGTGTGGCTAACTTTTTAGAAAAATATTCAATCACTCGTTCGTGACCGTCCACTTTCTGCGTCAGAACGCCAGCAATAGCGTAATCACTCGCGTCTGTATGGACTATGAATTCCTGGTCAAAATTTGGACTGGCCAGGATCGGGGCCGTTATCAATTTAGCTTTGACTTCTTGAAAAGCTTCCTCGGCTTCAGGGGTCCATTTCAAATTTTTGGACTTCGTTTTTAGAAGTTCGGAAAGGGCCGAGGTTGTCTGGCTATAATCGGCGATAAATCGCCGGTAATAGTTCGACATCCCCAAGAACCGTCGGAGCTTTGTAATAGTATTAGGCCGTTCGTATTCGACTATCGGCTTCAATTTCTCGGGATTGACTCTTAATCCTTGAGAAGAAAGGATATAGCCGAGGAACGGTATCTCATCTAATTGACACAGTTAGACAAATTTTAAACAATAATAACTACCCAAAACTATTAGTAGAACGGACGATTAGAGAAAGAACACATTATATGTACAATTCGCTGCAAAAACAAGAAACACTACAAGAACACAAATATATATCGACACCATATGTACTAGGACTAAAATTAGCTAAATATTTAAAACAATACAATATAAAACTTGCTTTTAAACCAATAGATAAAATTAAGGATAAAGTATTTACAAAACTAAAGGATAAGGTCGAAAAATTAAAACGAACAAATGTAGTGTATGAAATACCATGTGGTGTCTGTGAAAGCAAAACATACATTGGTCAAACCAGTCAATTTTTAAGCAAAAGATTAGAACAACACAAAAATGATGTAGAAACTAAAAAAATAGGTAGCACTGGGTTAGTACAACATACAGTTAATGAAGGTCATTGTTTTAACTTTGATAAAACTAATATCTGAGATGAATTATCTAGAACAGACACTCGTCTAATAGCTGAAACATTTTATATAAAAATCAAAGGGGACGACAACACTGTAAATTTGCAAAGAGACTCTATTAAGTTCAGGTCCGCATACAACGGCCTGATCGAAAAACTAAAAACACAAAACACTACCACCAATATAATACCGAACGAATGAACAGAAGTAAACAAATGGGCAATGGTTATAGTACTGCCCCATAGCATGTAAGTTTTTGATAATATTTTATATAAATTACTGATTAAATAAACATTTAAGGAACCGCTGAAGATGACCGAAAACAGTAGTAGGTCGAAACGTTCGGAAAATGCTGAATTTTAATCATTTTCACCGAAAAAAGCCGATGAACAAACCCGCAACATATCTCATCTAAGAAAAAGTGAGACTTCTCAAGCTTAATTGACAAGTTAGCCTCCCGTAGACGTCTCGCAACCTCTTCGAGCAACCGTACATGTTCTTCGAATGTCTCCGTCACTATGACGATGTCGTCTAAGTAGACGAAGACATTCGGTTCCAGTGCACCCTGACCTAAAACTCGGTTCATCAACCTGGCCAACGTAGCTGGGCTGTTGATCAATCCGAATGGCAGGCGGGTGAACTGGAACATCCCCTTCCCTTGCACACTGAACGCACAATACCGGCAGGATCCTCGAGCTAATGGGATCTGCAAAAATGCTTCCGACAGGTCGATTGTCGACAAGTAGCGAGCCTTCGGTAAGCGGCCAAGTATGCGTCCAGGGTGCGGAAGGGGATAAGCGTCACGTACGGTTCGCTCGTTGAGTTTGCGAGCGTCAAGGCAAAGACGTATGGCTCCAGAGGGTTTCCGAACCGGGACAATATTCAATGACCAGTCCGAGTTCGACTCTTCAATTATGCCACGGTCAAGCATCCTTTCCAGCTCAGAAAATAATCCTTCCTGAACTTTTGGGGCGATCGGATACGGATACAATCGCACCGGTTTAGAGTTCTTGAATTCCTCCTTCATAGTTATCGTATGCTCATACAGATGCGTCGTATCTAAGTTTTCCGCCGTCGCCACTTTGAAAAGTTGCTTTGTGCGGTCGAGAATTTGCTGTTGCTTACCCGTTAGGATTACTTTCGGAGATTGTAACGCTGAAGGGGGCTTCGGCGAAGATGCCGTAATGGAAGCGACCGCCGGATATATCCCGAAAATATGCCAGATGTCCATCCCACAGATGCATTCTTTGGTCAGAGCCGGAGCAACCAACGTGGGAAGGACTCGAGTCTTTCCATTGAAAGTGTACGGAATAAGCACTTCTCCAAGAATCTCTAAACTGGAACCATCTGCCGTTCTGAGTTCAACAGGAATGGAAGGTTCTTTGAGTTTAACTCGTCGGAATCGGTCGTAGAGATCTTGGTTAATGAACGTGAGGTTGCTTCCACAATCGAGAAGCGCCGCCACGTTGGCGTCAAAAAATGGTGATTTCTACATGAGGGCGATCATCGTAACTGTTGTTGAGTGTGATTTTATGAATTTGTTGTGAAGGTGATTCATCATCTGATTCTTCCGAACGTGGTTCATAGAACTGGCCAAGTTCGGAGATCCAGCTGATGAAATCGTCTTCACGTTGCGCTTGAGGAAGTTCCAGCGTCTTTAGGACTTCCTCATCTGTTTTTTTAAACAGTACGGGCAATTACTTCTCGTGAAGCCCTTGAAGCCACACGCATCACAGAATACTCGGCGAGGGATGAGGCAATCCGAGAGATCATGCTCCTCCCCGCAATTGAAACATTCATCGTTTGACGGGGGTCGATAATTGGACACCATTCTCAACAACGCGCTCGATTTACTTGGACCGGCGGCGGTCTCTTTCGGAGTAGACGTTTTGTTCGAACTCTTTTCAGGATTTTTAAAGTCGAATGGTGCGTTCGGAGGTTTGCTTGACGATCCCTTCTGACCGCTGAAAGTAGTTTTGGGAGTTCTCGTGGGTTGATTCGTCGCGTTTCTCGGATCTTGTGATCGATTTCGGGAGTAGACAATTTTTGACCCCGCCGCGCTGCTGTTTCCTGCGGCAATTACACAATTCTGTCGGGTGGAGAGGCCGAATACTTTCGAAAAAGCGGAAAAGTCGGTGGCGTAGTATAATGTTTAGACCACGGCTTTTATCGGGGATCACGGACGCAAAGTGGAAGGTCGTTGTAACTTGTCGATCGACACCAGAGCGTTAGCACTGCAGCCGCCCGCACCGTTTGAATTAAACGTTAGCTAGCCTACATTTTATGCACCTACAGTCCCACATCATATTGTGAAAAATCAAAATGTTACCGTACGGTAACAGTGTAATAAGGAGAGCGGGGATAAACACGAGTGGATCGATTTTCACGAAGTCCGTTCAGTTGCTTCGTTTCGCTGATGATATTGATATTATAGCTTGTAAATTTGAGACGATGGCGAAAACGTACATCCGACTAATGGTAAGTTTCCAGTTCCCAAGTAGAGCGCTCAAGTAAAATTCCTCCCTTTTCCGTAAGTAATTTTGACATTTGTTTAACCGACAGCATTTTTACGAAACGATGCTGTAAGAAGGATATGAAGAATAGGGCACTGCATACGGCGGTTGCTAGATAAATTGTTCGTTGTTCGTGTGACGTTTCGTGGCCTTGTTGTTTACGATTTGGACTTAGAGAAATTTCGTTCGTTTCCTCAGGAAGCGTGATTGAAATTAAAATTTAATTTTTGCGCGCGTATGCGGAAAATCCAGGTTGTGATTTCAACGGAGTTCCAAGGGAAATGCTAATGAGAGACATTGCGCTGGGATTCTAAGGGAAGATTTAATGGTATTACAGCGAGAACTATGGTTGGATATACTAATTATAAATACTAATTATAAATATTGGAGTTCGGACTACGGTGGGAGGAATACTGCTGGAACTCTGACGGTTACCTTGTGGAGTTTTAGGCGAAATACGAGGTAGGACAAAGCTTCACGGGGAATTTAATGAAGATCCACGAAAGATTCTTTGTGATGAATCTTTTGGCATTCCGTACGAAGGTTTTTCTTTGGGGTTTCGCAGAAAGTCCTCTTGAAATTCTTCCAGATGTTCCACCGAAAAATCCACCAGAAGTTCGCAGGGGATTCTCATAAAATGTCTCTGAGATTTTCATTAGAAGTTCCGTGAGTTCCTTCTAATTCAGGATTTATTTATTTATTTTGTTTTTTTTTTGGGATCTTCTGGGAGTTCCTTCAGGGTTTTCTCCAGAGGTGTTTTCTAAGATTCTACCAGGAGTTTTTTCGAACTCTTCTACAATAATTTCATCCGGGATTTCTTTAGTATTTTTTATCCGGGGTTCACTCAGATATTCGGAGATTCGGAGATTCCCGCAGGAATTCCTTCCGGGATCATTTCAAGAGCTCCTTCTAGGATTTCTACAGGAATTCATTCTTAGATTCGTCCTGGAGTTCTTTCAGTGATTCTTCCAGGAGTTCTTTCTAAGATACAACTTTTTGAGATTCCTCTAGGTTTTATCTGGACGTTTCTTATGTGAATCCTCAAAGAATTCCTTTGTAATTTCTATAGCTTCTTCCGGGATTCCTCCAGGAACTCCTTCTAGGTTTCCTCTAGGAGTAAATTTATGGGTTCCTCTCATAGTTTCTTCTGGTATTTCTCCAGGATTTTCTTCTAAGATTACACCAGGGGTGGCATCAGGGACCTCTCCAGAAATTTTACCCGGGATATCTTCCGAGAATTTTTCAAAAGTTCTTTCCGGAATTTCTTCAGAACTTCCAGACTCCTGGAAAATAAGTCAAGGTTTTTCCAGGAGTTCCTTCTAAGATTTGTCCAATAATTCATCCAGGATATCTTTCCGGGATTCCTCAAAGAACTTCTCTGGGATTCCTTGCAGATTACATATTCTGGAATTCATTCTGGAAGTTTCTTAAATTTTGCTCATGGAAATACTCCAGAAGTTTTTTTTATTCTTTATGGAAGTACTCCAAGACTTGCTCTTGAGTTCCTTAAAAAAATCCTCCAACAGCTTCTTAAGGAATATCTCCAGCAGTTTTGTAAGGAATATCTACACGAGCGATTGTAGAGATTCTTTCAATAGTTTCTTCCCAGATAAAAATCTGAAGACATTTCAAAAGGTTCTGGAGAAATCCTAAAAAAAAGTCGTGAAGGAATCCCTGAAAGAACTTCTAGAATAATTTCTGGAGGAATCTCTAGAGAATTCCATGAAGGAATTTCTAGAGAATTCCATGAAGGAATCTCTGAAGGAATCCCGTATGGAGTTACAGGAGTAATCCTAGAGAGAACTCCTGGAAGTTCTGAACTAATCCTAAACAAATTGCTGGAAGAATCTCTGAGGGAACTCCCTTTGGTATCCCAGAAAGAATTCCTGGAGCAATCCTGAATTAATTTCTAGAGAGATATAGGAAGGAATTTCTGGAGGAATCCCAAGCAGAAATTCTGAGGGAATCTCAGAGCAATTCTCGTAGGGATCTCGGAACGAATTCCTGGAATTCAGAAAGATTTCCTAATAAAATGGTAAATGACTATTTTTTTACCACGAATAGTGTATTACGTAAAGCTAATATCGTACAAATTTTATCAAAATCGGTTGAATATTAGTGGAGATATCGTTGAAACAAGAATTTTGCCATTTGAGAAGTTTGAGCAAACGAATGTTTTAAAAAATATCACTTCTTCACTGTTATAGCTCTAGAAAAATACTGAACCGATTTCAATCTGTTCTGTATATAAAGTATACATGTAGAAATATTGTGTAAAAATTTTATTCAATTTGATCTAGCCGTAATAAAGTTATAGCCGTTTATGTGGCACAAAGTCACAATAAGCAAAAATGTTTTTTTTTTGTATCGTGACATTCAAACAGTTATAACTTGAAAAGTTTTCAAGCAATTTGGCTAAGAACAGTTTTTATAATGGATTTACAGTTTCAAATGTTAATAAAAATCGGAACAGTCATGACAGTTGTACAAGCAAAATAGTACACATGGAATAAAATGATTAAAAAGTACCTAAAATATGTCTTGAAGCGATTTGAGTTTTGAATACTAGGAAAACGTATTGAACCGATTTTGAGATTTTTTTTACCAGTTTATTGATACTCTGTTAAGAACTTCGAGTCAAATTTTCAGACGTCTTGACGAGTTACATCAAAATTATAGCCTACACAATTTTAAAAACGGGTGAAAAAATTTGCTAAAATCTTATTTTATGATATTAACAATATCTGCGCCAATACCAAACTGAATTTGTTGCGATTGTTATGGTATTAGCTACACATTATTATTCATTATATTCTATATTATTATATATTATATTATTCCTGTTCAAAAAAATATTTGATTTTGTGAACGCAATGAAAAGCTCGAGGAAAAGCTATACATTATTTTCTGTGTCCAAATTTCATCGAATACAGTCTTTACTTCCCTGGTTCTAGTGCACCATAGAACATTCAACAAACGAAATGAAATGATTATGATGCAACAGTTTTTGGAATCATTGTCTCCTCATCAGCTAAACTCAAATGCTATTTCCTTTTTTCAACTGTCGAACTATTTATAAACAATTCAGTTTTGAGGTGTCTTTATTAATTTTAAAACTACGTAACGGCAAATTCGGCTTTAGGACATTTGGTCGAATGACATTTGGTCGAATGACGTTTGGTCGAATGACATTTGGTCGAAAGTACATTTGGTCGAACGGACATTTGGTCGAAACCCATTTTTTGGAAGAAGAAGCATATGACATTTAGTCGAATGGACAATTCGTCGAATGGACATTTGGTCGAAAGGCACTAACTGATGAAGAGCTTTGAATGGAAAATAATTTTATAGATTTCGGTATAATATGTTACTGAACTTATTCGGTTGAAAGTACGTTTGGTCGAATGGACGCTAAGTCGTATAGCAATTTGATCGTGTTTAATTATATCAAACATAAAAAAGCAAACATTGTAGTGCAGTGTAGGTTTCGGCTCTTCTTTCCAGTTTCACCATTTCATTGCGTTTTTGTGTATAACATACTGGCTTTTCCATCAAATATTTTTCCTTCTTTTCAACATACGCTGTTCTTTCAAGTGTATTATTTGTGCTGAGAGTGAAGAGTGGACATTATGGTTGTGATTTTTTCATCTATGATTTTTCCTTCTTTTGAACATAGGCTATTCTTTTAAAATTCGTATTTGTACTATGTTTGAATGTTATGGCTGCTGTCATTTTATCATGAATTTTTCCTTCTTTGAAACATAGGCTATTCTTTCACGTTTATTTATTTCATTGCGTTTTCCTGTACCAACTACTGAATGTTTCAGAAGCAATTTCTCCTTTTGAATACAAGCTTCCGTTTGATATTTGGATGTTATAGCTGCAGACTTTTTCATCGGATATTTTTCCTTCTTTTAAGGACAGATAGGTTAGGATCCAAAACTTGCGACTTCGAGCGTACACATCTCTTCGTAAACAAAACCAGAGCACCTGATCTTCTTGTTTCAAGCTTATTATAAGTGAGCGAAAACAGCATTATACAATGCACTGTTGTTTGAAGCTTGCTTCTTGAGAAATGTGCATCTGAAGTTCTGATGCACTGTTGAAGTGGGATTTCAAGACGTTTTTCCTTAAACATAGGCTATTCTTTGACGCAGTGTTGCATATGAACTGAACGCGAGCCAAAATGGTTATTTATGCAACAAGTTGCAAAATGATGATTTTTTTCCAGCACGAGTCGTAAATTTATTCAACGAGGCTTGCTTGTTCAATAACATATAAAAAATTATGATACCAAAATCCACATCCCTTTTCATCAGTTAGTGCCTTTCGACCAAATGTCCATTCGACGAATCGTCCATTCGACTAAATGTCATATGCTTCTTTTTCCAAAAAAATGGCTTTCGACCAAATGTCCATTCGACCAAATGTCCGTTCGACCAAATGTACTTTCGACCAAATGTCATTCGACCAAACGTCATTCGACTAAATGTCTTTCGACCAAATGTCATAGATTCTAATGCACACTGTGAGCGCGCAGGCGTGAAAGAAGAAACACAAAGAAAGAGAAATGTCCCTTTTACTCACGGAATAATACATCGACATATTATTCCGTACGGAAAATCAACAACATGACTGACAGCATCGCACGACAGTGCCATCTGTTGGCAAATAGCTTTCTGGCTGCGAATTACTTATCAACTGCGAACGCTTAAGTAATTTTGATTGCAAAAGTTTTACGTGAGCATTACTTGTCCTATCCTTTTACACAGTACTTATCAAGTGGAAACTAGCCATAAAGAGTGAAGCCAGGCGAATCGGACTAGTATTTAATGTGTCGAAGACAAAACATGATGGCAAAGGGCTCCAGGGAGGAATCAGCGCGCCCGCCACCCCGAATTTATATCGACGGTGATGAAATCGAGGCGGTTGAAGAATTCGTGTACTTGGGCTCACTAGTGACCGCCGACAATGACACCAGCAGAGACATTCAGAGCCGCATTGTGGCAGGAAATCGTGCTTACTTTGGACTCCGCAGAACTCTACGATCGAATAAAGTTCGCCGTAACACGAAGTAAACTATCTACAAACGCTGAGGACCGGTAGTCCTCTATGGGCTCGAAGCATGAACCCTACGTGCAGAGGACCAACGCGCCCTTGGAGTTTTCGACCGAAAGTGTTGCGTACCATCTACGGTGGAGTGCAGATAGGAGACGGGACTTGGAGAAGGCGAATGAACCACGAGCTGCATCAGCTACTGAGAGAACCAACCATCGTCCACAGTGCGAAAATCGGGAGGCTACGGTGGACGAATCGCGTCATCAGGATGTCGGGTAGCAACCCGACTAAAATGGTTCTCGAGAGTCATCCGACCGGTACAAGAAGACGTGATGCGCAGCGAGCTAGGTGGGTCGACCAAGTGGAGCACGATCTGCGGACCCTACGCAGAATGCGGAACTGGAGACAAACAGCCATGGACCGAGTGGAATGGAGACGGCTCCTATGTACAGCAGAGGCCACCCCGGCCTTACCCTGATCGGTAAGGTAAGTAATGGTGTACGAGAAAGGCAAAACATGACAATAATATGCATGATCAATCATTGCTTACATCACGCCCCAGGAAAGCATCGATTACCATCACCAGGACATGAATGCTCACCCGAAACAGTAATGCGCAACAAATCCAAAGTTTGTTTTCTTACCGGCTAAAAAGAAACGAATCAAGGTTTGCACCGCAAGCGAAAGTCATCTTCCTCAGCCGCCGGTTTTCCCAAAGAAAATGTAAAAGGCGCTGTTTGTTTGCATTTCTTTATTCTCAACGGTCAACGGGATTATCAAATCGGCTCTATGCAACATCAGCAGTAGCAAGGACGATTACATTGTATGTACAATGCGTTGCCGTAATACAAAAGAAACACAGTTAGCAGGCACATCATACACGCAAGGCACCTTTCGTCGGTCGTGTGGCCTTCGCCTCTCGCTGGTGGTGGCGGAAGAGGCCACAAAAGCCAACGTAACTTATTAACAATAATTCAACCATGTGTAATCCGGCATTGTGTTGGCCCCCGAAGGCCATACCGGCTGCTGGGCAAATACAACACAACAAAATAGAAGGAAAGTGGGGTGAAATGAACCTCTCCTTCATGGATCGGTCCTTACTTTGAAATCAGGCCAAACATTTCAATAGGTTCAATCTGCATTTGAGGGGCTCTCTTTGTTAACTTTCTCTTTCAATTATTGCAATGTAATGGTACACTTTTCAGCTATTTTTTCAGTACATATCAAAAGACGATTGTTTTGAGCATCGTTCAATG
This sequence comes from Aedes albopictus, assembly GCF_035046485.1. Classification (NCBI taxonomy): domain Eukaryota; kingdom Metazoa; phylum Arthropoda; class Insecta; order Diptera; family Culicidae; genus Aedes; species Aedes albopictus. The sequence goes on from NC_085138.1 coordinate 334,276,117, forward strand.
CAAAAAGACAATCATAAGACAAATAAACAGCTGAGATATTAACGAAAGAGAGGGAAAGCAAAGAGAGCCTCTCTTCTGCAGATAAGACCCTTAAACATGTTTGGCCTGAAATGTATTTAGGAATTTCAGCAAGAGTTAATGTAGCAGTTTGTGGAAGAGCACCTGGAGAAATCCCTGGAGACTATACTGAAGAGTTCCTGGGTAAATTGTTTGAAGAATTACTGTTGTAGGAGTTTCTACAAGAACTTTTCAAGAATATGTGGAATTTCAGCAATGAAACTACCTGAGGGAATCTTTAAAAAATTCTTATAAGTTTCTGGAGGAATTAAAAGAGAGTTTGTTTTGTGAGAAATAGAAGTGCATTTAGACTTATTTTTGACTCGCATTTTGAACTCCATGGGCTGAAAGTCTCTTTAATAAAGACAAATCAATCAATCAATCAATCGCATTTTGGAGAGCCGTCATTTGTGGTTTGCTGTTAAGGGATCCTGAAAACGCATTTAACACCGATCCCCCTAAATAGCAGCGAAGAGATCGGAAAGGTGACCCAGACCGGCCAAAGCCCAAGAAGGATCAGGCAGGCAGGCGAAACCGGGCTTCGGATTCCGGATTTTTCGCTTCAGCTCTTGCCGCTGCTGCGATGGACAACAACGGCTCATTCAATCACGGTTGTTCGTCCAATCGGCACGAAACTAGGAAAAAGGACACAAAGGCAACAACGCAACGGTTGCCTCGAAAGATGGTTGCGGCGGATGGGAGTGGAAGCTGGAATATTTTCATGCAATTAGTCTCCATTTATAATGTAGTTTTCTTTCTTCTCGGCTTCCTGTCGTAACTTTTCAGTTGGACTGCAATGAATAGCGAAATAGAGCTACTGCAGCCGAGCCAGCAACAGCTAACAGCAGAAACTGTGTCGTCCTATTTACGCTTGCCTGCTCTATTTTATGGCACTTTGTTTGTTTTGTATTCTCTCCCTCTCTAGCCCCTTCTCATTGCTGAGTTGCATTTCAATCTGATAGTTGTACTGCTACTGTTGCTACTGCTGCTGCTGTCTCCAAGAGATGATTGCACAAAAGTTCTGATTGCAGCATCTGCAGCTGGTTACTGCTAAGTGCTAATTGTGAGCTGTCTGATTGAAAAGACTCTGGGCCAGTTGGGGTAGTGAGTTTTCCCGGTAACATCCGGAGCTGTGTGCCTATTGAAACAGTGAGAGATGTAATTTATGACGGAAGAAACATAAATTCTCCAGAACGTTTTTGTATGGGCAACAATAAAATTCAAAATATGTCTTGTAAAGTTTACTTACAAGATACCAGAATCTTAAATATAATAGGAAGCAGAAAATCACCAAGAAGTAGAATCAGAGAGCTAGAAACTAGTGAAACAATGTGGAACTTAGAAGCAAAAATTAAAAGAACTAGTTGCTTGAAATTGTCAGCGAGAAAGTAAACACTAGAATATAAAAGGTAAAAGCTGACTACTGAAAAACAGAAGAAAGAATAAACCAAAATCTAGAAGTCTAAATATGAAGAGGAAAATTATGGCTAGAATCTTGAATATTATAGAAAGCAAAAATCACCAAGAAGTAGAATCAGAGAACTACGAGAAATCACTAGGAGTTCAGACAGAAGAAAGGGAGATGTGTCAGGAATTCACAACAGGGATTAAGAAAACCTCTTTGAACTGCAACGAACCAATTCAGGATGTTTTACTTGTGTTACGGGTTTGGTGTTACCCGATTGATATAGATTGTTGTTGTTAGCGGGCTTGGAAAGCGTCAGCTGATTTTTTTTTTTGCTTACCATGTATTTTTGACATCCGATGACCGGGATGACAGTTGAACACAAAGGAATTTGTTAAGCACCAACGACACTTGACGAAACTTTGTTAAGTTGTACTCACACTGTGTTTACACTTTTGGCTGCCACCCCCATCGTGAAAAATCGTCATAGATTGCCTTATGACCAAGAGAGTCTAACAATATTCGCTCATTTTTCGGCCATGCCGAAGCGTGACATGGTTGTAAACAATGCAATTACTAGCACATCGATGGATTTTGATATTGTTTGAATACTTTGAATCATGAGTATATGTTCTCCCTATCTATTAAATACAACAACAATATGGAAGTTTTTGTCATGACGCTTGATTATTGCGAAATGACATGATGAAGTGCGTGAGTGCTCGTTTCATTTTTTGACGATGAAAAGGCCTATACTTGTTCATCGTCATGGGATGGTCACGACCAAGGTAAGTAAAAGGAAGGTAGTCCAATATGTCAGATTCCAACATCCGCCATATTGAAAAACCTAGCGACAGATGGCAAGCTTGTATTTAATTTCTTTCACTAGTGAGATGACAAACAAAAACTTTCAGCCCTAGCAACGTAGCAACCCCACAGAAACCATTCACGCTTAACTTTCTCAGCACTAAAATTGGACAAACTCCATGACACTCATCGAGTGTGTCATACTTACAAGGATTGCAAATTAGCTCGTACACCCACTTAAGCAAATATTTTGCAATATTTTCGGCAAAGCAATCTTTTTTGGTTAAGAAATCACCATTGTATTCATAAATAACAAAAATGCGGGGGCACGAGCAAATTTTAAACCTGGGGGAATAATACTCATTTTATGAGTGCCATGGAAATTTGTCAACATTGGTTATCCGTGTTGAGAATGTTGTTGCCGATGCGGCGCAGCAACGCTTTTGTAGCGTTCTGCAGCGTAAACAAACTGGCCGGCTGTCACCTCCATCCTCCCGCAGTGTGCCGCACTCCCCGCACCACTTACTGCTTATACGCTAACACCTTCCTTATAAACATCTTGGTCACGACCATTAACAGCACTGGTTGTTAGTAATATCAACAATCAATATGAAACTGATGAATTTGTTGTGACGCCAATCGTTCCCCCAGTAAATTCACCCAATACTGGTAATGTTGACGCCACGCTTTTAAGTGCTTTTAATGTCAGTTTGCTCCGCCCATTTTCATCGAAGCAGCGCTGAGTTCACCAATTTAGTGACCATGACAACGAGAAAATATTGTTTATTTACATATTACGTTACGGGGAAGAAAAAAAAACAACAACGTCTATGCTAATATGAAGGCATTAAGGTATTAAAGTATACACACCTAGAAAATATCATGTAATTTTAAGTGTCCTGAACCTGGCATATACAAACATCTTCAAAAACACAAATTAAGAGGTTAAAACATGTAAATTTACGTCTTTCGAGACACCCCAAAATATAACATACTTTTTTCTTAGCATTTAGCAATCGCTAGAACCGATTTGATAGATAAAACATAGAAAAGTAATACTGACATGCATGGGTTTTCAACACCGGATCTGTTGATCGTGAGCCACATCTCTTACCTTTCGGCTATTTCACTGAGTTAGAAGGTGGCTGATGAACGTGATACTGATACTACGTTTCTGGTGATACGGATTTGTTGACATCTAACGCTACCAACCAGCACTTACATGATGCGTGTAAAATTGAGTCCAATTTGTGATTCAGTCTTGAAAACGTTTACGTTTTTTGGCGATTCCGTTTCGTGCAAATTTCCGAATTTCTAAGTGTGAACCATCTCTGAAACAGATTACAACTTGACTTCTGACCATTAGGTCGTTTTCAGCGGTGGTCCATTTTTTTGGTCCAAATTTATAACAGTTCCAAAAATTTGGAACGCCAAAAATAGACCAAATTCCGCTCGCTTCCACCGGTATTTGTTTCAAATTCTAAATCGCGCATTATACGTCAACTTGTCATTGTTTTCAGAGTAGAAATAGTTATCCTTCAAGATAAAGCTTATTCGCGGACATGTAAAATTCTTCCGGAGCACACCCTGGGAGTTTGTCAGACGTGCAATCAAGGCTTCCTCCAGGAGATCCACCTGGGATTAATCCGGAAGTTCAAACTGATATTCCTTCAGGAGTTTCATCTCAGAATTTTTCTAGAATTTCCATCTGACATTTTTACAAGAGTCTAGTCTAGATTGGTATTCGCCCCGAACTTTCTTCCAAGAACCTGAGATTTCTCAAAGAGCTCACCCTAGGATTTCCCCAGGAGTTCCATCTGGAATTGCTCCAGGTATCTCACAAATAATTCTTCCAGGAGGCCTACTTGAAAATCTCGCAGGAGCTCAATCCGGAATTTCTCCAAAAGTTCCATCTTTGATTTCTACAGGAGTTTCACCAATGGAAGCTCTACCAGGATTTGCGATATCTCCTGTTTGCCAGCAGTTCCACCTGGATTTTTTCCAGGAGCATCACCTGAGGATTTCTCAAGGAATTCCACCAATTCCTCCATGGACTCCTCCAGCCATTCCTTCAGAAATTCCTCCAAGAATTGCGACAAGGATTCCTTCAAGAATTCTTCCAGGGATTTCTTCAGGAATTCCTCCAGAGATTCCTTCAGGAATTCTATAGGAATTCCTCTAGGGATTTCTACAGAAGTTTCTCCAGAAAAATCCTCCAAAAATTCTTACAAGGATTCCGCCAAAAAATCCTCCATGGAATCCTCCAGCGATTCCTCTAGAAATTCGTCCAGGGATTTCTTCAGAAATTCCTCCAGAGATTCCTTCAGAAACTTCTGCAGGAATTCCTCCAGGGATTTCCAAAGAAATTCCTCCAGAAAATTCCATCAGGAATTCCTCAAAGGATTCCTCCAAGAATTCCTCCACAGATTCCTCCAGGGATATCTCCAGGAATTCCTCCTGAAATTCTTCCAGGAATTCCTCCAAGGATTCCTTCAAGAATTCTTCCAGGGATTTCTCCAGGAATTCCTCCAGATATTCCTTCAGGAATTTCTATAGGCATTCCTATAGGGATTTTTACAGAAATTTCTCCAGAAAATTCCTCCAAGGAATCCTCCAAGAATTTCTCAGAAAATTCTTATAGGAAATCGTCCAAGGATTCCTCCAAGAATTCTTACAAGGATTCCTCCAAGAATACCTCCAAAGATTCGTCCAAGAATTCCTCCATGGAATCCTCCAGCGATACCTCTAGAAAACCCTCTAGAGATATCTCCAGGAATTCCTACTGAAATTCCTCCAAGAATTCCTTCAGAAATTCCTCCAGAGATTCCTTCAGGAATTTCTGCAGCACTTTCTCTAGGGATTTCTACAGAAACTTCTCCAGAAAATTCCTCCAGGAATTCCTCCTCCTCTTCGGATTCCATCCGAATTTCTTCTGGGAATTCTTTTCGAAGTTGAACCGAGGAATTCCTACAGTAACACCCGGGGAACTCCTGGAGGAATTCTTTCAGAAATTCCAAGATTTTCGGAGAATTATCCAGAGATTCTTCTAAAAATTCCTCCATTGCTTCCTGAAACAATTCCTGATGAAATTCTTTAGGGATTCCTTGAGGATTTTTTCAGAAATTCCTCCAGGAATGCCTCCAGGGATTCTTCCAGAAAATCCTCCAAGAATATCAAACAGGATGTCCTTCAGGGATTTTTAAAAGAATTCTTCCAGGAATTCCTTTAGAAATATCAACCAGGAGGTCCTCCAGGGGTTCCTTAAAGGACTCCTCCATAAATTCCTACAGCGGTTTCTTCCGGAATTCCTCCAGGGATTCTTTCAGGATTGCTTCCAGGGATTCCTCCAGAAAGTCCTCCAGAGATTCCTCTTGGAATTTCTCCAGGGGTTCTTTCAGGAATTCCTCCAGGGATTGCTCCAGGGTTTCCTCCATAAAATCCTACTACGATTCTTCTAAGATTTCTCCAGGTATTCCTCCAGGGATTCTTCAAAGAATTCCTCCAGGGATTCTTCAAGGAATTCCTCCAGAGATTCCTCCATAAATTAGTACAGCGGTCTCTAGGAATTGCTCCAGAGATTCTTCAAGGAATTCCTCTAGGAATTCCTCCAGGGATTCCTCCGGAAATTCTTCCAGGAATTCCTCCACCTATTACTCCAGGGATTCCTTCATGAATTCCTCCAAGGATTCCTCCTAGAATTTCTCCAAGATTTCTCCATGAATTCCTCCAGATTTTTCTTCTGTTATTCCTCCAGATATTACTCCAGAAACTCCTCCAGGGATTCTTTCAGGAATTCCTCCAGACATTCTTTCAGGTATTCCTCCAGGGATTCCTTCAGAAATATCAACCAGAAAGTCCGCCAGAGATACCTGCAGAAATTCCTCCAGGGATTCCTTAAGGGATTCCTCCAGGAATTCCTCCAGAAATTCCTCCAGGAATTTCTCTAGGGATTCTTTCAGCAATTCTTCCATGAATTCCTCCAGGGTTTCCTCCATAAATTCCTGCAGTGATTCCTCCAGGATTTTTTCCAGGGATTTTTCAAGGAATTCCTCCAGGGATTCCTCCAGAAATTTTTCCAAGGAATTTCTCCTGGAATGCCTTCAAGAATATCAAACAGGATGTCCTTCAGGAATTCTTAAAAGAATTCTTCCAGGGATTCCTCCAGGGATTCCTTTAGAAATATCAACCAGGAAGTTCTTCAGGGATACTCCCATAAATTCCTACAGGGGTTCCTTAAGGGACTCCTCCTTAAATTCCTACAGCGAATTCTCCAGGAATTCCTCCAGGGATTCTTCAAGGAATTTCTCCAGGGATTCCTCCAGCAATTTCTCTAGGGATTCTTTCAGGAATTCTTTCAGGGATTCTTGCAGGAATTCCTCCAGGAGTTCCTTAAGGGTCTCCTCCAGAAATTCCTCCAGCGATTTTCCCAAAAATTACTCCAATTATTCCTCCAAAGATTCCTCCAATATTTCGTCCAGGATTCCTCCAGGAATTCCTCTAGGGGTTTCTGCAGGAATTCCTTCAGGGATTCCTGCAGCAATTTCTCCAGCGATTCGTTCAGAAAGTCCTCCAGAGAATCCTCTTGGAATTTCTCCAGGGATTCTTTCAGGAATTTCTCCAGGGTTTCCTCCATAAATTCCTACAGATATCCCTTCAGGAATTTCTAATGCAAGAATTTCTCCCGCGATTTCTCCAAAAATTCCCCCAATAATTCCTCAAAAGATTCCTCCAAAATTTCTTCAAGGATTCCTCCAGATATTCTTCCAGTAATTCCTCTAGGGGTTCTTCCAGGAATTCCTTCAGGGATTTCTCCAAGAATTCCTTCATAAATTCCTGCCTCGGTTTCTCGAGGAATTTCTCCAGGGATTATTACAGGAATTCTTCCAGCGATTCTTTCAGGAATTCTTCCAGGGATTCCTTCTGCAAGTCCTCCAGGGATTCCTTCTGCAAGTCCTCCAGGGATTCCTCTTGGAATTTCTCCAGGGATTGCTTTAGGAATTCCTCCAGGGTTTCCTCCGTAAATTCCTACAGATATCCCTCCAGAAATTTCTCCAGATATTCCTCCAACGATTTCTCCAAAAATTCCCCCAATTATTCCTCCAAAAATTCCTCCAAGTTTTCTTCAAGGATTCCTCCAGATATTCCTCCAGGAATTCTAAAAGTAATTCCTGCAGGGATTCCTCCAGGGATTCTTTCAGCAATTCTTCCATGAATTCGTCCAGGGTTTCCTCCATAAATCCCTGCAGTGATTTCTCCAGAAAATTTTCCAGGGATTCTTCAAGGAATTCTTCCGGGGATTCCTCCAGAAATTCCTCCAAGGACTCTTCCAAGATATCTCCAGAAATTCCTTCAGGGATTGCTCCATGAATTCCTCTAGATATTCCTCCAGGAATTTCTCCAAAAACCCCTCCAGAAAGTCCTCAAAGACTTCAATAGGAATTCCTTCTGGTATTGCTATAGGAATTACACCAGGATTTTTTATAGGAACTCCTCCAGGAAGCCCTCCAAGAAATCTTTCAGTAATTTGTCCAGAGATTTCTCCAGGGATTCTTCCAGCAATTCTTCTTGGACTTCTACAGGTTTCTCTGAGAACGTCCATTTCTTTCTCAAGGAATTCCTCCAAGAATTGCTGCTGGAATTCCTCCAGGAATTTCACCAGAGATTTCTTCAGGGATTCCTGGAGGAACTTCTAATAAACATTTCCCAGAGCAACTCGTGGAGCAATTTCCGGAGGAACTCCTACAAGAATTCGCGGAGGAACCCTCACAGGAATTCCTGGAGAAATTCCCACATGAATTCCCGGAGGAACCTCTTTATAAATTACCGGAGGAACTGCTACATGAATTCCCGTAAAATATGCTAGAGGATAATAAAAATATCTCCCTCGAATAACCATGTTTTACCCTATGTCATCTGCGGAACCAAACGGTCATTTTCGATGAGAGCGTTTCCAACACAATGTTTATAGACTATCCTACTACACTTGATTAGCACACTATTTATTCATATGCCGTACATTGTCTTCCGGTTTCAGCACGGTTATCCATTGGCCTCCCCAAACAACTTCTTTGCGGACTAATCCAAAGCTGTGCCTAATCGTCATCCGCCTCCGCCGTCACGGCCAGAGTAAAAACACACCTGCAAAGCTCTTCCCATTCCGGTTCCAGCTTGTTTCCTCTCGAAAGCTTCTGATGGTCATCAGTCATGTTGCGATCGCCCAGCTCTTGATCCAACGGTACCGTTCTGTTCTAGAACTAGATGAAGAATTGAACGGCATGAATATTTGCTGCGGAAAATAGCTATCATAAAAACATCCATACCTGATAAGAAACGAAGTGGTTGATAATTCATTCCGGGCAATTTTCCGCTGATGATATTGATTGCATTTTCCCCGGTCCGGGGCAGGAAAACAGCAACAAATACAAAACGATATCACGCGCGATCCGAAATTAAACGATAAACTGCAACAAAAGTTGTCGCGAATATGCAGCGAAACCAAAACAAACAACAGCTGTCAAACAATTTGGAACGGACTGGATCGCGTTCCAAATCTTGTGCAAAATGAAACAGAGAGTATGCCAGTTTTATTTTATTTAGATCGGAACTGTTCGAAACTGGAATTTAGAACGCACCGGTGGAGATCTAAAATTTCGATTTGGTCTATCCAAATGTCAAAATTTGGAATAGAACGCGACCGCTGAAAACGACCTTAGGCACTGGTTGGTTTTTGCTTCTCTCGGCAGCCAAGCGTCAAAATGCAACACCGCATAATCTATGGACGGACGACAACTTACTTGCAAGTTGTATCGCAGCATAAGGGCAGTGCAACATGCGAACCGCAACCCCCGGCACCAGGAACAAAACGTGTGATAAGAGCTTCCAGTTGCGAATTGCACATCTTTCCCATTGCATTGCTGATGCTCAGCTTGCTCCATTCTGCAACCGAATCGTGTTTCGAAACTTGCAAACAGGAGGAGTTGGTATTGTTGACTCCTCGCTGGAATGGGACGAAGCCTGGTGTGCTTGCATAAACTGCAGCTGGTTTTCTGCCATGAGCTGGTCTGGCTTGGCAGGAACTCTGGAGGGAAGAATTTTCCACTCGAATTGCGAGCGCAAGTGGGTTTGGTGGGTGGAGCTTGGTGCCGTCGTGGGAAAATGATATGATTATTATAAAAGTACAAGTTTTTACGTTCCGAAACCCATCACAGAGTCGTGCCCATGTTTTCTCAGCTGGGGCTGCCGGGAGCTAAGTGGACGTGCTTCCACAAAATGCTAGACGTTTTTCTCGTCCAGTGACGTGTGAAGGGGGAACTTGGGCGGCCAGACTTTGAGTTAGACAGGACATCGTTGAGACAAGGGAGGAATTTGGATACTCTGGTAATAATAAGTATTAATACCACTGAGTTATGGGTTTGAATGGGAAGTTCTCAATCTTTTTGACATAAAGTCCAAAAGGAACATAACCTACCTCTCAGCATCGAACTCAGACATCTTCATGATCGTCTTGCTAAATACTCCGAATTTCTGGTCAGATT